>NC_138174.1:30282906-30457906 GCF_964165515.1 Mesoplodon bidens | reverse complement strand
TATAATTGCTCAGAAGAAAACGGTAAATGAGAAAACCTCAGGCAAAACTTTTCTTCACTTAAATTAAAATTGAGATATATTGGGATATATCTCAATGATTTCCTCTTGTCCCTTCTGGGTTGCTTTTTTATTTTTATTTATTTATTTATTTTTTAGATCAAGATTAGAATTGTTTGGTAGAATGAGGAACATTATGTTTAACATCAATAACTTTACAACAAATCTAAAATTAAATGCATTTCTTAATGTTTAGGTCTTATGATCAGTTACAGGGGTTTAAAGCAATGAAAATAATATATCATTACAAACAAACAACTGAAAATCTTTTTGAAATAAAAATAAATGGGACAAATTAAGAGATCAGAAGGTATTTTGACTGATCAGCTTTTTACTGTGGACTAAAATTTATGCCGTTCTATTATGACAATTCAACTTAAACAAAAGCAAAACAAATGAAAATAAAAAATACTCTGCATAAAGAAATAATAATTAATTATAAATTAATGAGCACCTTTAGCAGATATGGTAGAGGTTTATGTATTCATTCATCAAATATTGACTGAGAGCCTATTATGTGCCAGGCACCATTCTAGCTGCTTAGGAGACATAGTGAATAGAACATTCTAGTGCCCTTCTCTGGAGGAGCTTACATTCTACATCCTATGACAGACAGTACTATTCAGATGAGAGCTGAAACCTGTACTTTGTGCTAGCTAAGACATTGCCATTTCTTTTTCATGCACTTCACACCTACACGTTACTGACAAATAGAGTTATAAACTGCATGCACAAATCTGTTTGCAAATATATCCTAAATCCTTTCTTGCTTTGCTCCTGGTGACCTTTCCAAAACAGCTTTTATTTGCAGAGCTGTGTTAATTTATGCGTTTTAACCTTCTCGTCAAAAATAACTTGGTTCTCTTGGGTGAAAAGGAAACCTCACCAGGAATAACCTGTCTCTTTATCTTCATCAAGGGGGACTCTGAAACAACTTGAGATCTTTTACTGCCAGCCAATCCCTGTACTAATACAGCATTTCACAGGGTTTCTGCAATAACTATCTTTGGGTCTTCTCATAAGAGCCCTATAATAGCCATAAATATTCCTCAGGAGATTAAGAGAGACTCTGAAAGGCCTATAATAGCTATCATAAATGAATAATAAAATGTAGAAAGGACAAGCCACTGTGAAAATGGCAAGTGAATATGATGACGTGTGTACTGTTCTTGAAGTAATTATGGGAGTGTTATATTTACAGAAATTCTCCACAGTTTTTTGTGGTGTCTGGGAAATTTAGCAAGAGTGACATACACTGTAAAACTGGTGGCATGGAAAGAGGTGGTTTAGCACAATAAAACTTAGAAAGCTTCTCTTCATGTATCTTTTAGAAATAAATCAAGTACAACCATCTCACTACACTAACTTCTGAAATTTACCAGTCTTAACAACAAATTCTATGTACTCTGAGCATCCAAATAAATTTTGCTTATGTGCATCAGAAAGAAACAATATGCCAAACAAAAGAGTTTCTGCATATCATCAGAACTCATCAAGTAACTGGCAAGGAACTTAACAGCTAAGATGAAACTGTGATTTTTGTGGGTGTGGGGGGTTGGGAAGGTATATGTGTTGAAAGAAATTTTAAAATGAATAATCACTGCATGACTTTCAATTGAAGGAAGAAGGGATACGACATTGTATTGTACTTAGTAAGGAAGCCAATTCCTGAAATCCCAGTGGAAAAGAGAAGTAAGACATATGCTTTAGGCAGAGGAAGGATATAATGCTTCCTAATTAAAAGACTGTTTATCCTGCCAGGAAAAAAAAATTCAAAAGAAGAGCTATGAGAAAAAAATTCTGGAAGACCTTGAGAAGAATAACTGGAAAAGATAATGCTTTTGAAATGCTGGAGTGAAAGCACTCATCAGTTTTTACAAACCTACTGCATGATATGCTGGAGTCTTAGCTGCCTTTTTTCTAATTGTAATGGTTTGCATATGGGGTTTGCATAATCAATGAGCAACTGAATATGAAGAAACCTGTGGTGAAACACCTGATTTGCAATCATCTCTCTTTGCTTCCCAGAATTCTTTCTATATTAATTCCAAAAAAGGACCTTTAGAAAATATCGTCACAGGGTATGTGCTCTTAGGAAGAGTTCTTTAAACCACTTCACTTGCTAACATAGTCTTGAGATCCCAGTCTTTGTATCTTATTCCTTGCTTACCAAAGTCTCCAAAATCTGGCCTTCATTCCAAGTCATTTGTCAGCGCATTATGTGAGCATATTTTTTGTGGATTCTTGCAAGAACTATCTTGTTTCTAACTTATTCTGCCCATAGAAAATGGATTAAGATCCTTCATCTACAAAATTCATCATGTAAAGTTGCTGACTCAAATCTGCCTGTAATCTCAGCATAACCTATCTTTCTAGCCTCATAAATATTCCATACTAGTCAAAAATAATTTACTCCTTGATCTGATCATAACTTTGTTTATGCCTACTCTTTATTCCATATTCATCTCACTTATCCATAGTACAGGCACACCTTAAATTAATTCTCTATCATTTATGAACCCTTGGTTGACTACAGCTACTGAAATACACTCTTATAATGATGATCTGAATCATTTATTGGACATTTTGTGTGTGTGTGTGTGTGTGGTATGTGGGACTCTCACTGTGGTGGCCTCTCCTGTTGTGGAGCACAGGCTCCAGACGCGCAGGCTAAGCGGCCATGGTTCACGGGTCCAGCCGCTCTGCAGCATGTGGGATCTTCCCGGACTGGGGCACGAACCTGTGTCCCCTGAATCTGCAGGTGGACTCTCAACCACTGTGCCACCAGGGAAGCCCCATTTATTGGACTTTATCATTGACTGGCTGAAACCCTTATTTGTGTATATTCTTACTCCAAGAGTATAAGGTTAATTTCTGGAATTTATTATCGTAGTAAAACACAGGGTTTTGCACATCACATTGAATAGTTATTTTTTTTAAAGAGCTCAGATATTTCTAATTTCTACAAGATAGGAAAAAATTGAAAACATGATGGCATGAATTGGATTCCTCCTTTTAATTCAAGGTAATTAACTCTGAAGTCTGGTTATAATGGAAACAGATACTCAGTTGACTACTTTTTAAATTTGAAAACTTGATGATACAGACATCTTTATTTAGTTTACTTATGCTGATGTACCTGACGCTGTGTAAAGACTCTGCATATCTGGGACTTCTCATTAATGAGACATACACCTAGCCTCTTAATAACTCATCTTCTCATTTACAAAATAAACATAAAGTTTCCTGCCCTTTCTACAACACAAGCCTGTTGAGAGAAACAAATGTAAAAACAGGTGTAAAATTAATTTTCAAAGCTTATACAAATGTGAGCTATTTTATATGCTGATGCATGCCTTCAGATTTTTAATTGTGCTCTGCCACTAAAGAATTTACATGTTATTCAGTATTTTTGTTATACAGTATTCTTAAAGGCACATTTGTGATTATTCTTTCTTGCCTCCTTTCTCTGCCTAGTGGCTTTTCAATATGTATTGGAGGAATCAGGGCCTTAAGCAATTACTGCTGAAGTATTATACACATCTTGATCAAACAATGGTTTTGACAATCTTAATTGAATTCGTTAAATTTATATCCTGCCTATCTTTAATATCTTGAAGAGAAAGGAGAACCAGGCTACTATGTTCCTTCTTTGAGTGATACATTTTCACTATTTTACAGCATGACCATGAAGTCTGAAAACACAAATATAATTATCTTATCATGTTTTGTAGTAAAATATCAATAAAATTTTTATTATGAATTTGTGTTTTCAGACATGGTTGCCCCCCTATATCTATGTCCTAGTGGTATCCAATAATGATAATTGTTTTCTTTTTTTTTATAGGTTCCCTAGAACTTTATTTATTTATTTACTTTTTTGAATTTTATTTATTTTTTATACAGCACTTTCTTATTACTTATCTATTTTATACATATTAATATATATATGTCAATCCCAATCTCCCAATTCATCACACCACCACCACCACTCACCAGCCACTTTCCCCCTTGGTGTCCATATGTTTGTTCTGTATATCTTTGTCTCAGTTTCTGGCCTGAAAACCAGTTCATCTGCACCATTTTTCTAGGTTCCACATATATGTGTTAATATATGATATTTGCTTTTCTCTTTCTGACTTACTTCACTCTGTATGACAGTCTCTATATCCATCCACATCTCTACAAATGACTCAAATTCGTTCCTTATTATGGCTGAGTAATATTCCATTGTGTATATGTACTACATCTTCTTTATCTATTCGTCTGCTGATGGGCATTTATGTTGTTTCCATGACCTGGCTATTGTAAATAGTGCTGCAATGAACATTGAAGTGCATGTGTCTTTCTGAATTATGGCTTTCTCTGGGGATATACCCAGTAGTGGGATTGTTGGGTCATATGATACTTCTATTTTTAGTTTTTTTAAGGAACCTCCATACTGTTCTCCATAGTGGCTGTATCAATTTACATTCCCACAAATAGTGCAAGAGGGTTCCCTTTTCTCAACACTCTCTCCAGCATTTGTTGTTTGTAGATATTTTGATGATTCCCATTCTAACTGGTGTGAGGTGATATCTCGTACTTTTGATTTGCATTTCTCTAATATTTAGTGATGCTGAGCACCTTTTCATGTGCTTCTTGGCCATCTCTATGTCTTCTTTGGAGAAATGTCTATTTAGGTCTTCTGTCCATTTTTGGATTGGGTTGTTCGTTTTTTTAATATTGAGCTTCATGAGTTGTTTATATATTTTAGAGATTAATCCTTTGTCCATTGATTTGTTTGCAAATACTTTTTTTCCCATTCTGAAGGTTGTCTTTTCATTTTGTTTGTAGTTTCCTTTGCTTTGTGAAAGCTTTTAAGTTTCATTAGGTCCCCTTTGTTTATTTTTGTTTGTATTTCCATTACTCTAAAAGGTGGATCAAAAAAGTTCTTGCTGTGATTTATGTCAAAGAGTGTTCTTCCTATGTTTTCTTCTAAGAGTTTTATAGTGTCCAGTCTTACATTTAGGTTTCTAATCCATTTTGAGTTTATATTTGTGAATGGTGTTAGGGAGTATTTTAATTTCATTCTTTTATATGTAACTCTCCAGTTTTCCCAGCAACACTTATTGAAGAGACAGTCTTTTCACCATTGTATACCCCTGCCTCCTTTGTCATAGATTATTTGACCATAGGTGCATGGGTTTATTTCTGGGCTTTCTCTCCTGTTCCATTGATCTATATTTCTATTTTTGTTCCAGTACCATACTATCTTGATTACTGCAGCTTTGCAGTATAGTCTGAAGTCAGGGAGTCTGATTCCTCCTGCTCCGTTTTTTTCCCTCAAGATCTCTTTGTCTGTTTGGGGTCTTTTGTGTCTCCATACAAATTTTAAGATTTTTTGTTCTAGTTCTGTAAAAAATGCCATTGGTAATTTGATAGGGATTGCACTGAATCTGTAGATTGCTTTGGGTAGTATAGTCATTTTCATAATATTGATTCCTCTAATCCAAGAACATGGTATATCTCTCCACCTGTTTGTATCATCTTTAATTTCATCAGTGTCTTATAGTTTTCTGCATACAGGTCTTTTGTCTCCCTAGGTAGGTTTATTCCTAGGTATTTTATTCTTTTTGTTGCAATGGTAAATGGAAGTGTTTCCCTAATTTCTCTTTCATTTTTTTCATCATTAATATATAGGAATGCAAGAGATTTCTGTGCATTAATTTTGTATCCTGCAACTTTACCAAATTCATTGTTTACCTCTCATAGTTTTCTGGTGTCAGCTTTAGGATTCTCTATGTATAGTATCATGTCATCTGTAAACATTGACCGTTTTACTTCTTCTTTTACAATTGTATTCCTTTTATTTCTTTTTCTTCTCTGATTGCTGTGGCTGTGACTTCCAAAACTACATTGAATAATAGTGGCGAGAGTGGACATCCTTGTCTTGTTCTAGATCTTAGAGGAAATGCTTTGTTTTTCACCATTGAGAATGATGTTTGCTGTGGGTTTGTCATATATGGCCTTTATTATGCTGAGGTAGGTTCCCTCTATGCCTACTTTCTGGAGAGTTTTTACATAAATGGGTGTTGAATTTTGTCAAAATCTTTTTCTGCATCTATTGAGATGATCATATAGATTTTATTCTTCAATTTGTTAATACGGTGTATCACATGGATTGATTTGCATATATTGTAGAATTCTTGTATCCTTGGGTTAAATCCCACTTGATCATGGTGTATGATCCTTTTAACGTGTTGTGTGATCCTGTTTGCTAGTATTTTGTAGAGGATATTTGCATCTATAGTCATCAGCGTTATTGGTCTGTAATTTTCTTTCTTTTTTTTTTTTTTGTAGTATCCTTGTCTGCTTTTGGTATCAGGGAGATGGTGACCTCATAGAATGAATTTGGGAGTGTTCCTTCCTCTGCAGTTTTTTGGAAGAGTTTAAGGATGGTTGTTAGATCTTCTCTAAATGTTTGATAGAATTCACCTGTGAAGCCATCTGATCCTGGACTTTTGTTTGTTGGAAGATTTTTAATCACAGTTTCAATTTCATTACTTGTGATTTCTCTGTTCATATTTTCTATTTCTTCCTCATTCAGTCTTGGAAGGTTATACCTTTCTATGAATTTGTCTATTTCTTCCAGTTCTTCCATTTTATTGACATAGAGTTGCTTGTAGTAGTCTCTTAGGATGCTTTGTATTTCTGTGGTGTCTGTTGTAATTTCTCCTTTTTCATTTCTAATTTTATTGATTTGAGTCCTTTCCTTCTTTTTCTTGATGTGCCTGGTTAGTGGTTTATGAATTTTATTTATCTTCTTAAATAACCTGCTTTTAGTTGTAGTTATCTTAATTATTGTCTTCTTTGTTTCTATTACATTTATTTCTGCTGGAATTTTTATGATTTCTTCCCTTCTACTAACTTTGTGTTTTGTTTGTTCTTCTTCCTCTGGTTCCTTTAGGTGTGAGTTTAGGTTGTTTATTTGAGATGTTTGTTGGTTTTTGAGGTAGAATTTTATTGTTATAAACTTCCCTCTTAGAAATGCTTTTGCTACATCCCATAGGTTTTGGATTGTCATGTTTTCATTGTCATTTGTCTCCAGGTATTTTTTGATTTCCTCTTTTATTTCTTCAGTGATCTCTTGGTTATTTAGTAACATACTGTTTAGCCTCCATGTGTCTGTGTGTTTTACATTCTTTTCCCTGTACTTGATTTCTAATGTCATAGTGCTGTGGTCAGAAAAGATGCTTGATATAATTGCAATTATCTTAAATTTACTGAGGGTTGATTTGTGACCCAAGATGTGATCTATCCTGGAGAGTGATCCATGCACACTTGAGAAGAAAGTGTAATCTACCCTTTTTGGATGGAATGTCCTATAAATATTAGTTAAATCTATCTGGTCTACAGTGTCATTTAAAGTTTGTGTTTCCTTATTAATTTTCTGTTTGGATGATCTGTCCATTTGTGTAAATAAGGTGTTAAAGTCCCCCACTATTATTGCGTTACTGTTGATTTCCTCTTTTATACCTGCTAGCAGTTGCCTTATGTATTGTGGTGCTCCTATGTTGGTTGCATATATATTTATAATTGTTATATTGTCTTCTTGATTTGATCCATTGATCATTGTGTAGTGTCCTTCCTTGTCTCTTGTAACATTCTTTATTTTAAAGTCTATTTTATCTGATATGAGTATTGCTACTCCAGCTTTCTTTTGATTTCCATTTGTATGTAAAATCTTTTTCCATCCCTTCACTTTCAGTCTGTATTTGTCCCTTGGTCTGAAGGTGGTCTCTTGTCGACAGCATATAGATGGGTCTTCTTTTTGTTTCCTTTTAGTGAGCCTGTGTCTTTTGGTTGGAGCTTTTAATCCATTTACATTCAAGGTAATTATCAATATATGTGTTCCTATAACCATGTTCTTAATTTTGGGGTTTTGTTTTTGTAGTTCCTTTTCTTCTCTTGTGTTTCCCACTTAGAGAAATTCCTTTAGCATTTGTTGTAGAGCTGGTTTGATGGTGCTGATTTCTTTTAGCTTTTGCTTGTCTGTAAAGCTTTTTATTTCTCCATCAAATCTGAATGTGATCCTTGTTTGGTAGTGTAATCTTGGTTTTAGGTTCTTCCCTTTCATCTCTTTAAGTATATCATACACTCTCTTCTGGCTTGTAGAGTTTCTCCTGAGAAATCAGCTGTTAACCTTATGGGACTTCCCTTGTATGTTATTTGTCATTTTTCCCTTGCTGCTTTCAATAATTTTTGTTTGCCTTTAATTTTTGCCCATTTGATTACTATGTGTCTCAACATGTTTCTCCTTGAGTTTATCCTGTATGGGACTCTCTGCACTTCCTGGACTTGGGTGACTATTTCCTTTCCCATGTTAGGGAAGTTTTCAATTATAATCTCTTCAAATATTTTCTTGTGTCCTTTCTGTCTCTCTTCTCCTTCGGGACCCCTATAATGTGAATCTTGTTGCGTTTAACATTGTCCCAGTGGTCTCTTTGGCAGTCTTCATTTCTTTTCATTCTTTTTTCTTTATTCTATTTCACAACATTGAATTCCAGCATTCTGCCTTCCAGGTCACTGATCCGTTTTTCAGCCTCAGTTTTTCTGCTACTGATTCCTTCTAGTATATTTTTTATTTAAGTTATTGTATTGTTCATCTCTGTTTGTTCTTTAATTCTTCTAGGTGTTTGTTAAACATTTCTTGCATCTTCTCGATCTTTGACTCCATTCTTTTTCTGAGGTCCTGGATCATCTTCACTATCATTATTCTGAATTCTTTTTCTGGAAGGTTGCCTTTCTGCACTTCGTTTTGTTGTCTTTCTGGGGTTTTATCTTGTTCCTTCTTCTGGTACATAGCCCTCCTGCTTTTCATCTTGTCTATCTTTCTGTGAATGTGGTTTTTGTTCCACAGACTGCAGGATTGTAGTTCTTATTGCTTCTGCTGTCTGCCCTCTGGTGGATAAGGCTATCTAATAGGCTTTTGCAAGTTTCCTGATGGGAGGGGTTGGTGATGGGTAGGTAAAGTTGGGTATTGTTCTTGTTGGCAGAGTTCAGTAAAAGTTTAATCTGCTTGTCTGCTGATTGGTGAGTTTGGGTCCCCTCCTCATTGGTTGTTTGGCCTGAGGTGACCCAACACTGGAGCCTACTTTGCCTCTTTTGGGGGGCTAATGTCAGACTCTGGGAGGGCTCACACCAAAGAGTATTTCCCAGATCTTCTTCTGCCAGTGTCCTTGTCCTCATGGTGAGACACAGACTACCCCCCACCTCTGCAGGAAACCCTCTAACACTAGCAGGTAGGTCTGGTTCTGTCTCTTACGTGGTCACTGCTCCATCCCCTGTGTCCCGATGTGCACACTACTTTGTGTGCGCCCTCCAAGAGTGGAGTCTATGTTTCCCCCAGTCCTGTCAATGTCCTGCAATCTAATCCCACTGATCTTCAAGTTCTGATTCTCTAAGAATTCCTCCTCCCATTGCAGGAACCGCAGGTTGAGAAGCCTGACGTGGGGCTCATGACCTTCATTCCAGTGGGTGGACTTCTGTGGCATAAATGTTCTGCAGTTTGTGAGTCACCCACCCAGAAGTTATGTGCCCCTCCTACAGTCTCACTGTGGCTTTTCCTTTGTCTTTGGATGTGAGGTATCTTTTTTGGTGAGTTCCAGTGTTTTCCTCTCAATGATCATTCAGCAGTTAGTTGTGATTATGGTGGTCTCACAAGAGGGAGTCAGTTGTCTGATAATTGTTTTCTACATGATATTTATAAATCATATTTTGTTAAATGTTGAACTGACTGATTAATGAGTCTACAAAGGAGAATTTAATAGTTTGTGTTGTATTATTTCCACCTAATTTGCCATTGTTCCTAAACCAGTACCTATTCATCATAATGTGTTGTAGAAATGGTATTATGTACAGTTTCTTTCCTTCCACAAATACTTATATTGCCCAATTCTGTAACTGACACTAACAGAGTTCCTGATCATACCATACTCATGTGGAAACTATTTCCTCAGATGGAAAAAAAGTAACTGTTTATTCTTAAAGTTCCAGTTTAAATGTTTTCTCTTCTTTGAGAGTTTTTCTGGTTTGTCCAGCAGGACGAATGATTCTCCCTACTTCACTTTCTTAGATATTTTGTCTAAGACTATATAGCATATGCATTACATTACCTGAACAGTAAGTATAACTGTTGTCCAGAGTTGATAGTAAGTTTCTTGATGTCAGGAACATTTTCTGAATCATCTTTGTATCTGCAAAGTCCAGAATATATTCTGGGCAAAGGTTAGCATATAGCAAATATTTTTATGTTGTTTTTAGGTAGATACAAGTAATATTTACTCATTAAAATGCAATTCTCTTAGAAAATAAATTTTAAGAATTGAAGATCATTATAAAAGGTATATCAAAATCTATATTTTCTTCTTCCAAATGTCTCTCAGTTAATCAAACCAAAGAAGAATATCTGCTCTGATCTTTATTCTCTTTCAAATGAGTTGCCATAACAAAATGAATCATGATGCCATGGCAGAGGCTAAGTGTAGATGACAATTCAGTTTAATTTACTGAGACCATTTCCTATGTTTCTTCACCATTTTGCGTACTGGCAGAATTGACTATGGTACATTCAACAAAGATTAGTTGACTCCTGTAGGTGAATATCCTCAGATAATAGACTCACAGTAATATTACACTTGACAGTACTTGTCAATTCATGGATTTCAAAGTGTCACCATTTTACTCATTGCTGGAACAGGAATTGATTCTGGAGAAAACTGTTTCATAGATAAAAATCTGTCATGTATTATGATTCACATCACATTGTCATATTTTTCATGCTATTCTCCTTGTCCTATATTCAGAGTCTTCTTCCATTCCACCAGATGGGACTTTTCTCATTATTGCTGTCTATCACAAGCAAAATCTACAATAAAATATTTTAGCACTATACTAAAATGGTTTAGCATGTTGTATTTATTGCTGATTTTAACTGTAATAGAATTCTAACCAAATGAATAAATCATTAATGTTAGAATTTCAGGTATCAACAAGAAAGTAATGAAGGACCTTAGTAGTGGTCTTAAATTTACAGCACATACAGAAGCACTAGTTCTACTTATAAATTTAAGAATTGACTGAGTTGCATTCTCTGTTAATTTTATTTTATGAATACATACACAAAAATCTCTATTATCTATCTATCATCTGTCTATATATCTATCTCACAACAACTGAATTGGATTTAATCACTTTCAGTGTACATACAGATTTAAAAAACTAGTCATCTTATGAAATATGTCTATTCTGTATTCTATACTTGTGAAGTATAATAAAATCTTTAAAAACTCTAATTTCTGGGAACTTCTGTGAATGGGACTATTTAGTTTTCTTATAAAATATATGAGAAAATTTAGTGGTCCAGGGGTCAAGTGTTTTTGGAAGTTATTATCTCACTAGAGGTTTTAGCAAATACATTCTTCAGGAATATGTTAAAATTAAGTATCTTTCAGATTTTTGGTTGTTTTACCACATTTTTAAAGAGAGACTATCAATGACTAATGTTTAGAAACACTGAGTTAAATTTCTTTTTCATATTAATTTTAAGAATGTAAGATCCTTGCAGATTAATTATTTTCTTTAGAATTTTGAATACTAATTTGAGGCTTTTTGAAATAAAGTAACCATAAGAATATTTGTTACCTAAAAATAAGAGAACAAGTCATGGGACGAATTTTCATTAAGCAACATAGTAAAAGCTTCCTCAACTGAATAAAGTTGATGAAGTCAATAGCAGAGAATATTATCACTACTCCTACTACTACTATGATTACTAGTCCTGTATTTTGATTCAAGTAAAGAAAGATACAGTTACAGTTACAGTTTACTTGTTGAATTCTGACATCAACATTGCAAACTTTTAGTGACTTTTTTCTTTGATGTTGACAACTCAATTTTTTTAAAGCAATTTAGTATTATTTTGGTAAAACCTTGGACCACCCATACTGCTACCTTTTCTCTCCACCTTGGGGGAGAAGGATTGACTATATGGAAGAGGTATATTACCTATATAGAATAAGTATTAAATAATATCATCAGGATTATGCATTAGAGATATTCAATAATGAATGTACCTTTTCCCTAGTTTTCAATAATGATGAAGGTGTAGGAAAAAAAAAAAAACTTGCATCAACTTTGCATCAAAATTTCAAAATTAAATGAATTTTTTTCTCCACTGATAATAAAAAGATGTCAGTCTAAAAGAAAAATAGATTTATAATTAAGAAAACTTGGACTGAAAACCCAATTCTAATACTTACTACAGGAGGACCTCAAAAAGGAAGTTTTATCTCCCTAATTCTTGAACTTCTCACATGTTAAAAGAAAATAATACTCATTTTGAAATATTGGTCTGAGGTAAAAATGAAGAAATGTAAGAAAAGTGCTTAGTGCATTGCCTGGGAAAAGGGTGGTTTTTAAATGAATATTAATAACCACATGGTTGACAGAGCCTACTATATTTTGTCCAAGATTCTTAAAACAATAATACATAAACAAAAGAGGGAATGAAACCAAAACAATTAAGCAAACAGAGGAAGGTAACCACTGATCAAGAAATTGTGACAAATTTCTCAAAAACAGAAACTGTATGAATTGTTGATGGATGAAATGGCACTGAGCCTAGAAAGTGAGCCCTCTGTTACCAGGAAGGGGCTGGTCAGCCAAGTGGAATACTGGAAGTTTGGATTTGAAAACAGCAGATGAGGCTGAGGGCAGCAGTGGCAGTAGAGATGAAAATGGGAATTCCTTAGTCTACACGCACCAAAGGTAAAAATTCTCCTCTTTTCTTCACAGCATTGGCTATCAGAATTGTTTGGAGCCAGTTGTTTTCTAGGAGGGGAAAACAAGTAGATATTTATTCTTTAAAGAGATTGAATAACTTGGGTTTAATTAGGTCAGTTATTTTGATACTGGCAATTCAGTGAAGCCCTCCTCATTTTGACATTGAGGATTTTCTCCAGATAGAACTGGATCCTGTTCACTATCCTTAAAATGTAGAGTTGCAGAAAATAAGACCCAGATTTAAAATAAGACTTTCTCATCACAGGAAGGAAAGATCCTGACCACACAAAAATACAAGTTTGATTATAAACAGTAATAAAACTAGATCTCCTCCAAAAATTGTTTTATGGTCATCAGAGGATAAGGCTTTTGACACTTGGAAAATAAAACGTGTTATTCAGCAGTAACATAGTCAAAAGAGCAAACTTCAAAGAAGTTACTTGAAAGAGATGCTGATAACACAGTTGAGAGGGGTCATGTGGTTTGTACAGTAAAATGTTAAGAAGCTATCATTTTGTTCATGTTTTACATTTTTTCTTTCCATTTACAGTAATGCTGTCTTATTATAAGAGGGGATAATTTTTCATCACCTTGTTTCCTTTTTTATTATGTAATCCATATATTTATATCTAAGTGTTCTGTATGCTATGCATTTCAGAGACTGAAATTGTTAGTTATCACTGAGGAGACATGTAAGCAAGAGGAATATACTGAAAAATTAGGTGAAATGATGTTGCAGCTGTAGAAATTAGAATAATGGTTTTCCTTTACATGCTATAATTCCTAAAGTTATTTGTTCTGGGTCACCATAGAGTTCTTCAAAGTTTTTCCACAGTCCACTCTGGATGCTGTAGGATAACCATTTCCCTTCTAGGTTAAAGCTATCATCAAGCCATAAAGTCTAGTTTCCTCAATCTGCATTTTTTAAGTGTAGCTCAGAAACATTAATATTCTATTTTTCATTCTGCCATATACAAGGTCACTTTCAAGATGTTTTTAAATAAAGTTTCAACCAGTGTACAAAGTACTCAATGTTACTTCAAAAGATTCTAAAAAGCATGCACAAATTAAATTTTTCTTTCATACATGCCATTGTCTAGAAATACCATAAACCTTCCTTAGTACTATATAATTCTTCACATTCCAGCAAAATTAAAAAAAAATACATGGTAAGTAAATATTTATGTGAGGCATTTCAATACTAACAGTATGCTTGTAAGATATAAATTATAAAGATAAATCAATTATTCAATTATTTATTCTAGCCATAATTATAACACAGTAATTCCAACAGGATTAATTTTCACTTAAATTACAAGTAAATAAAATACCAAGTGTGTAGAGCTCCCTTAACATGAAATGTTAATACTACACTTTTTTAACCTTCTTATATTTACGTGTCCAAGGTTTTAGAGATATTTGCCACCATTTTATTGAGACTATTACTGTGTTAGATTTCTGTCAGTTATGCTGACCAGATTCTTGTTGATATTCCCTGATGTGTGCTTATATTCTTTTGTAGCTATGTTAATGATTCTGTGACTCAAAACTATGAGTAGTTATTTATATACTTTTCCAGTTTCAAGCTATAGCCAGTACTCAATTCTTCCATCTTTACATAGAAATCTGTTGCTCTCCTGGAGACTGAACTCTTGATTGGAGTTTGAATTTTTAAGATGCTTGTATACATTGTTCGTTATAACTCTAGATCATTTGCACTTAATAAGCACTTGCATTTTTTGATATCCTTCCTATCATGCTATTTTAGTTGATGTTTTAAATTATAACATTACAAATACTGTATGATATCACTTATATGTGGAATCGAGAAAATAAAACTAACTAGTAAATATAACAAAAAAGATATAGACTCACAGATACAGAGAACAAATGAGTGGTTACCCATGGGGAGAGGGAAGGGGGAGGGGAAAACAGGATTAAGGGGTTAAAACGTACAAAATATTATGTATAAATAAATAAACTACAAGGATATACCATACAACACAGACAATATAGCCAATATTTTAACTATAAATGGAAAATAACCTTTAAAAATTGTGAATCACTATGTTGTACACTTGAAACGTATATACTATTGCACATCAACTATACCTCAGAAAAAAGTAGCTAATTGAATTCTAGATATCTGACTTGGTTTTGCCATACTTTTAATCAAAAGAAACGTATTTTAGTCAAAGTATAAAGTACTTACTAGTTTCTATATTTTTCACCATTAAAGCAAATGTATCAAAAATACCAACATCATTTAATAGCATGGCTCAAAATTACTTTATTTGATGCTGTGTGTCTCCTTGTAAAATACATTATATTTAAATTATATTAAATTTTTATTTTGGGGTATCAAGGATTTAATGTATTGTGATCTAAAGTCATTACCTTCTTTTCCATGCTCAAATTAACAAACTTTGGCTGTAGGAGTCCTTTTAGATTGGCTTCTGTGTCTTTTTGACAAAATTCCATTAATCTTCTAAAGCGTCCTTGTGTATGGAATAACAAGATCTTCCAGCCTTAATTTGAACCTCTGTGCTGCAGACATAGAATTAACCATTCTTCCTTGAAAGTTTAGTGGAAAAATAACACCAGTAATCACAATCTGATCACTCATTTAGATTGTCTTTATGTTCACCCGTCTAAAGTAACATTACCCCTAAAACCTTCCCATGTACAGATCTAAAAAGAATGTGTCTATGCTATCCAATTAAATTTTAATTATTTAGTAATATAACTTCTACTTTAATCTTTTGAGTCAATAACTATAGCTCTTTTCCTCTCTTTAATGAAATATTATACCACTAACAAAAAAAGCATAATTACTTACTTGACTTAAGTGAAAATATGATAAGATGTTACTAAAACAACAGTAAAATATTAAAACAACAAAATAAAGTCACTAAATGAAGTTCAAGATTTTTCTTGGTAACAATTTTATTTTTTGCATCTCCTTATAAATAAGCAAGAAAATTATTTAAATTAGAATTAATAATAATTCCTCATTGTGACTTGCTATATAAATGCTTAAGTAATGGCTATGTTAGCTCACTTTTTGAATTTACCTTCAATTTGAACACACTGACACTGTAATGTTTAACAGTTCTGTTTTTTAAAAGCAAAGAAATGCAGCAACAGAAAAATAAAGAATCCTATATGAGTTTTGTTTTAGATGATGAAAAATGGGTTATTGTTTCTCCAAATTTATGTGAAATTTTTATTTTGCCAACAAATGGTGCATTTTTATAATCCATTGTAGGTAAAAGAATCATACTCAGAAGTGCTGGCTAGACAGACAATTTCTGCCTCTTAATATTATAAATTTTAAACTATATCAAAACCCACACATTATCATACAATTACAATTTAAATTTTCTAAATCTTGCTCTAATGTTAAAACTTTAAAATGTATCCTTTGAGTTCTGGGTTCTTATATTAACTTAACACTTTAAGTTATATTAACTTGGATTTGCAGTGTATGAACACAACTGCTTCTCCTAGTTGGCATTATCTTGAGCCAATGCCAATTATAGACTACTCATCCTCCAAATAAGATCAAGAAAGTAACTAGCATCATAGAATTTCACATAATTGGCAAAGAATAATACTTGTAAATAAAACCTCCCAAAGTTTTGTTTGAAAACCAGTTTAACTCACAGGTCAACAGTATAATGTATCTTTAATTATGGACGGCTTTAGAGTAGAAATCCAATTTCTCAGATGTCCATGGATAAATGTTGTATTCCTACCATGTTGATATACAGATTCCCCAAAGCAAGTAGGAATGATAGAAAAAATTACAAGAATATATTTTTTTCAAAAATAGGATTAGACTAATAATATCTGGGAAAGAGTGGCACATGTTACACCTCTAATATAAATTTTTCAAATTATTTAGATTTTATTACGGATACATTTTAAAAGACCAGTATTTTAACAATTATAATACACTTCAACTCCATGATATGTTTTGATTAACATAATTCACTTTATAATAATTTATATCACATAAAACATTATTATGCCTTAGTGCAGAGATCTAAGTTCTTAAAATGTATAAAAATATTCTATGTCTCTCAATTTCCACTTCTTTATTCTGTACAAATATCGTCAATGCCATAAAAAAATCAAAATTACTGGTATGCTATTAATTAAATGAAAACTTAAGTTTTCTAATTTATTTAATCATGCATGTAAATTACATTTTGAAATCTAAAAGAATGTAATACAAATACCTAAATTCTGAACAAATATTTTGATAAGCAATGAGATTTATGGGGTTTTTTTTGTTGTTTTTTTTAATTTTATTTTTTTTATTATTTTTGGCTGCGTTGTATCTTCGTTGCTACACACAGGCTTTCTCTAGTTGCAGTGAGAAGGGACCTGTCTTTGTTGCAGTGTGCATAGGATTCTCATTGCAGTGGCTTCTCTTGTTGCAGAGCATGGGCTCTACGTGTGTGGGCATCTGTAGCTGTGGCATGCAGGCTCAGTACTTGTGGCACACAGGCTTAGTTGCTCCACAGCATGTGGAATCTTCCCCGACCAGGGCTCAAACCCATGTCCCCTGCATTGGCAGGTGGACTCCCAACCTCTGTGCCACCAGGGAAGCCCTATAAATTGTGGATTTTTTAATGAAAAAAATGCAGTGACATATTTAATCTCCATATTTCCAGAACCAGATTTTGTTGTTGTTTTGTCATTGCTGTTGTTGGATAAGATTTAAATATGCTTCTATTGAAGTGATATCAGTAGGAATGATAGAGTAAGAACTTCCAAAAATCTGTTTCTCAGTAAAAGCTATGAGAACACTGGGAAAAAAATAAAAATTAACTTTTTCAGAGTTATTGATATTTACCAAAGGCTTGCCCAAATCTACAATGTTTATTCAATAAAAACTACTGAACCTTGGTTAAAAACATTGAGATTTGTGTCATTTTGACTTGCCCTATTCCCATTCCTCTCTCCCCAGCTCCACAGAAGCCTCAAACACCAAGAGCTCCACAATTACAGTGATACCCTGTAAAGAGCAGATGGATTTGAAACTCCACAAAATCCCCATTGCCAGAAAATTCTCATTGTTTGACCTGTTGGGCTGTTCCCTGGAAACCCTCACTCCTAAAAGTTGTATCTTTTAACATGACTCTGATATTTTTCTGTTTAAATAGTCTTTATTTCTGGGTATTTGTAAAGGACACTAACATCAATAGCTTACATTGTAGCTGTCTGAGGCAATAATAGTTTGGGCAAATAAGAATCTGATCAAAACACTTTTAAAAAGCTGGAAAATGAAATACACTTGGGGGCTTTTAAGTTTTCAGAAATTCATGGGCATATAAAAAGTGACCCACATATGTACAACTGGGCACATACCCAGAAAAGACCTGAAAAGGCCCTGAAATCTCTCTTCCAGGAGATAATGAAGCTCTGTGCAAGAGAGAAGTTGAAGCTAAGGTAGAGTTGTAGAATGCCAGCCTTAGGATTGAGTGCATGACCCAACATGCACAAGGAGCCCCTTGGCAAATGCTGGGGACTTATTAGTTCAAGATTTTTAAGGGAATCCCTGTCTAATAATTAGTTGACAACTGAGCTAATCAAGCAGAGACATTGGCCAAACATGACAAAGACTGCTGACTTCACAAAGTTATTTTAGGAAAGACACCACAAAAACAAACAAAAACAGCACACTCTGGGGAGTGGGAGAAACTGATTATTAAATTTGTCACATTATATTATTTAAAATAATAAAATTTCAACAAAAATCTACATGACATGCAAGGAAACAAGAAAGTATAGCCCATAGCCCATATGCAGAGGGAAGCAAAGGAATGAATAGAAACTGTCCCTGAGAAATTCAAGATTATTGGACTTACTAAACATAGCTTTTCAATCAGCTATTTTAAATATTTTCAAAGAAGTAACCAAAACCAAATCTAAATAATGAAGATGTCTCACAAAATAAATAAATAAATAAATATATATATATATATATATATATATATATACATATATATATATATATCAATAAAGAGACAGAATTTATAAAAAATTACCAAGTGCAAATTTTGGAGTAGAAAAATACTAAAACTGAAAAAAAAAATTCACTGGATGGCCTTGAGAGCAAATATGCTTGACAGAAGAATCAGCAAACTTGAAAATAGGTTAACTGGAATTATTGATTTTGTAACAGGAATAAAAGAAAAAAAGAAGAGTCTCAGAGAGTGTGTCACACCATCAAGTGTACCAACATATTTGTAATAGGAGTCTCAGAAGGAGAGAAGAAAAAACTGTCAGAAAAATATTTGAAAAAATAATGGCTCATGAATTGGGAGTTTGGGATTGACATATATATACTAATATGTATAAAATGGATAACTAATAAGAACCTGCTGTATAAAGAAATAAATTAAATAAAATTCAAAAATTCAAAAAAATAATAATAACAATGGCTGAAAGCTTGTGAAATTTGATGTAAAACAATCTAGACAGCCAGGAAGCTCAAGAAGCTAAACTAAGATAAGGTCAGAGATCCATATCTAGTCACCATATAATCAAACTAAAATGACAAAGACAAAGAGAGAATCTTGAAAGCAGCAAGAGAAAAGTGACTCATCACATACAAATTATCTTTAATAAGATTAACAGTAAGTTTCTTATCAGGACCCAAAGAAGCTAGAAAGTAGTGGAATTGCATATTCAAACTTCCAGTGAGAAAAGATGAACAGTCGAGATTCTATATCCAGGAAAATGATTCTTCCAAAGTGAAGGAGAATTGAGACATTATATGTAAAGAAAAACAGAATTTGTCACTATCAAAACTGTCCTATAAGAAATGCTAAACAGAATCCTTCAGGCTGAATGAAAGAACATCAGACACTAATTCAAATCCACAAGAATGAAGAAATCTGGTAAAAGTAACTACATGTGTAAATATAAAAGACAGTACAGGCTTACCTTGAAGATATTGCAAGTTTAGTTCCAGACCACGGCAATAAAACAAATATCTCAACAGAAAAAGTCACATGATTTTTTTTTGATTTTCCAGTGCATATAAAAGTTATGTTTACACTATACTGTAGTCTATTAAGTGGGCAATAGCATTATGTCTAAAGAAACAATGCATATACCTTAATTTTAAAATCCTTTATTACTAAAAATTTCTAAGCATTATCTTACCCTTCAGCCTGTTATAAACTTTTTGTAATAGTAACATCAAAGATCACTGACCACAGATCACTATAACAAATATAATAATAATAAAAAGTTTGAAAAATTGCAAGAAATACCAAAATGTGACACAGAGACACAAAGTGAGAAAAGCCTGTTCAAAAAAATAGCACCAATAGAGTTACTCAACCCAGGTTTGCCAAGAGCCTCTAATTTATAAAAAACACAGTATCGGGCTTCCCTGGTGGCACAGTGGTTGAGAGTCCGCCTGCTGATGCAGGGGACATGGGTTCGTGCCCCGGTCCGGGAGGATCCCACATGCCGCGGGGTGGCTGGGCCCATAAGCCATGGCTGCTGGGCCTGCGCGTCCAGAGCATGTGCTCCACAGTGGGAGAGGCCACAAGAGTGAGAGGCCCGTGTACCGCAAAACAAAACAAAAGAAAACAAACAAACAAAAAGCACAGTATCTGTGAAGTGCAATAAAGTGAGAAACAGTAAAATGAGGTATACCTGTATAAAGGACTATTTTGTTTATAATCTTTTTTTCTTCTGTATGATTTAAAATACAACAGTGCAAAGCAATACATACAAATGTGTTTTAAGGTGTATATAATGTACAGAGATGCAATTTGTATGACAACAGTATCACAAAGGAAGGAGGTAGTGGTCTTATAAAGGAGCAAAGTTTTGTATAAGTTGAAATAAAGTAGGTATTAATAATTGTTAATTGTAATTCCAGGGGAAACCACTAGGAAAATGATGTTTTTTTAATGCAACAACAAGGATATTAAAATGGCACACTAGACAATATTTATTTAACATAAAAGAAGGCAGTGATGGGTGATTAGAGGAACAAAGCAAATGTAAGACACGTAGAAAGCAAATAATAAAATGATAGACAAAAATCCTATATTATCAGTAATTACACTGAATACAAATGGACTAAAGATTTCAACCTAAAAACAGGATTGGCATAATGGATTATGAAAAAAAAGCATGATCCAAGTATGAACAGTCTACAAGAGATAAATTTTAGATCCAAAGGCACAAATAGGTTGAAGTAAAAGGGTGAAAATAAATATGCCGAGTAAACAGTAACAAAAAGAGACCTGAAATGACTGTAGTAATATCACTATAATTCAAGTATAGAGTTTAAGATGTAAATTTTGGCAAAGAAAAAGAAAGGAAATATTAAAATCATAAAAAGGTTAATCCACCAGGAAGATCTAAAACTTATAATAATTAACACATATATGTTTGTAACAACAGAGCCCAAATATACATTAACCAAAACCAACAGAACTGAAGAAAGAAATGAACTAGAAACAGAAAATTCAACAGTAACAGTTGGAGACTTCAATACTCTTATTTTAATAATAGATAGAACATTAAGACAGAGAGATCAATGAGTAAATTAAAACTTGAAGAACACTGTAAAACAATTATAACTAAAACAATTCATAGAACAAAATCTGTGAATTGACAGTACATATATAAAATGTTATGTTTATGGTCAACTGATTTTCAACATGCATGTCTAGACAAAGAAGAAAGAATAGTCTTCAAAAAATAATGCTGTGATAACTGAATTTCAACTTCCACCTCATGTCATATACAAAAATTTACACAAAATTTATCAAAGACCTCAAATTAAAAGTGAAAGTGAAAAACTATCAGAAGAAAACATATATTAATCTTTGTGAAATGGAGTAGACAATAGTTTCTTACATATGACAGCAAAAACCAAGCAAAAAAAAAGAAAGTAATGAGTTGGACTACATCAAATTTACAAACTTTTGCAATTTAAAAGACACTATCGAGAAAGTAAAAGACAATGTACAGAATAGGGATAAATACTTGCAAAACAAATAAAAAACTCCTGCAACTCAACAATATAAATAAAATAACTGACTTTAAAAATGTGCAAAGTCAGTATTTGAATAAACATTTCTCCATATAAGATATTAAAAAGACCAGTAAGTACAAGAAAAGATGCTTAACATTTGTAATCTTCAGTGAAATGTATATCAAAACCATGATGATAAGTCTATTTCACACCTCCTAAGAGGGTTATTTTAAAAAATAGACAATAACAAGTGTTTATTAGGATGTTATGGAAAAAAAAAACCTCAATATACTGTTGCTGGTAAGAATGTAAAATGGTACAGCTGGTCTGGAAAAGAGTTTAACAATGAGTCAAATGTTAAACATGCAGTTACCACGTGACTTAGCAATTCCAATTCTCATATATACCCAAGAGAATCGGAAACATAGGTTCACACAAAAACTTGTACATGACTGTTCATAGCAGTATGATTCACAAGAGCCCAAAAATGAAAATAACGCATATGTTCATCAACTGAAGAAAGGACAAACAAAATGTGATATATCCATATAATGGAATATTATCCAGTCATAAAATGAGTGAAGTACTGATACATGCTATAACATGTATGAATTTTGAGAACATTATGGTAAAGTAAAAAGTCAAACACAAAAGGTGACACACTATGTGATTCCATAATATGAAATCTCGATGATAGGTCAATCCGTAGAGGCACAAAATTGATTAGTGTTTGCCAGTGGATGAGTCGAAGAGGGAATGGCGAGTGACTGGTAACTGATGCAGCATTTATTTGGGAGTAAAGAAAATGTTGTGGAATTTGATAGTGGTGATTGTTGCACAACTTTCTGAATATTCCTAAAACCATAGTTGTATACTTTAAAATGCTGAATTTTGTGGTATGTGAATTATATCTCAATAAAATAAAATTGGAAAAAGTCTGCATTCTTTTTCTTTTTCTCCCCTCTTTAAATATCTGTAGTCTCATTCCTGATTTTTTTTTTATTTTACTACTTCAACTGTATATTGTTCTTATTAGTCCAAGTTAAATTTCCTAATTTACCTCAAAATTATACTAGAAAGGACAAGAACAAGAGAGAGTGAAAGAGATAGGTAGAATTATTGAATTTAAATGGATTTAACTCACATAATTTTTAGCTCCATAAAATTCATTTGCATAATCTTTCTGCCTTTCTGCCTAGAAATATAAAAGCACATTCAATAAAAATATTCAAACACAATCTCATCATTTTACTTTTACCAGTAGATCCTCATTTGCTTCTATAAAGTATATTTTGATAGTTTTTTTAGAACAATGCTGACCAAGAAGTTCACTACTTACCATGTGTGGCTCTTGAGCAGCTGAAATGTGGCATGTATGTAAAATCCACACTGGCTTGTAAGACACTATGAAGCTAAATGGAATGTAATAATATTTCATTAATAATTTTTAACTTAACTATTTTGAATTGGTAATAGTTTTGATGTATTGTGTTAAATAAATCTGTACTAAAGTTAATTTATCCTTTCTTAAATGTAGCCACTAGAAAATTTAAATTACCTATGTGGCTCTTATTATATTTGTTTGACCAGCACTTGTTAGGAGAACATCTTCCCACACAGACAACCTGTCTTGAGACCTGAGACAACTAAACACCATTCTTAATTCAATACATTTTAAAAATGTGTATGTGACCCTTAGCACTCCAATTACTTTTAGATTGAACAAATACATTTATGTGTAAAACAGAGAATGCCTCACGCATTAAAATGGAGTTACAGTTACATATATTTTAAAATTATCATTTACTCACATCTCCTCCAACTCCCATACTTCATTGTAAACTCAGATGACTAATTACTCTGTCGTCTTGTGTAATTTAGGGTTAAAATAGAGGGATTTTGATAAACTTCTAATTTACTCAAAAGTGAAGTCACTAATATTTTTGAAAATATTAGACTGTTTCTATTTTCCCCTCTACTGTTCGTTTCTTCACACTTCCATCACCATGGGAGTCTGATCTCTACCTGACTGCATCACCAGGATCCCATAACCCCTGCCTTCCTATCTGATTTGCCCAATAGGAGGCCAAGGAGGAGGAAGAAAAGAGACCCTGGGCAGTTATTTTCCCGTTTCTCTCAGTGCCAACCCCAATTTGACCTTGGCTATGTTTCTCTGTGTAAGACCATAAGCTGAAAAGCAACCCGTGTTTTCTACCTGCAGTCCTCTCAATGGGATCTGGTAAAGACCACAGGTAGTAAAGTCTTCCCATCCATGATAGGGCTTCAGCATTCTTTCTTCAGTTAACCTTGGCTACACTCTGTACAGAGTCCCTACCTTCAATTCCCTTCAGTCATCCGTTTGAATAAATCATTTGTTTCCTGCCAGGACCTTGAATGACACAGAGAGTATCCTATCTATATTATAGCCAGTATTTATACAGTTGACTCTTCTAAGGAATCTGTATATTTAGAAGTGAACACTGAGAGAATTAATGTAAAGTGTGAGAATTGAATTTTTGCACTTAGAGGTTTTTAAAAGGTACCTGAGAAGTTTTATGTCTATTTTTCCCTCTAGATCCTCCATGACTTTGCAACTCCTCCTCGGTATCTGTGTAAGAGACAATGATTTTGTCTCCTTTCAGTAAGCTTTACTTTCTCATGGAGGCTGTACTTCACCAGGATGAAGGTGTTCCACGTTATTTCTCATGTATCAGAGAACATCATGATCTCTTAGGTAACTGGTCATCAAATATTTTTGATCATGCACCCTTAATATAATTTTCAAAAACAATGCACCTCAGCACATACTTTTAACTTGACATCTCAAATATTTTATCCAAAGTTTAAATATAGCTGCAAGGTATATTATTTCTATGCATTGTAAAATTAGGTATTTTAAAGTATTGCTCTCACATCATTCAATCATATATGTCCAATGGTATCAGAATACCATAAGAATTTGATATCAAAATAATCTAATTTATATATTGATGAAAAAGCCCTTCATCAATAAATGAGAATTTTATATCATTTTTCTCTTCTCCTTGTACTCATATTTCCATTTTACTTCCCACACAGAATTACATCTTAATATAGTATATTTTTATTCTTGAAAGTATTTTATTGATCCCTTTTCATTTTTCACTGAAGAAAAAATATATAAATTAACATTGAACAATTTTCCCATAACCTAAACTATGTGTTAAAAAAAATACCTCTGGTTTGAGTTCCAAATTGATTGTAAATCAACAAAATTATATTAAAATTTTAACATATAATCATTAAGCATAAAAGTAAAAATATTTAATAATGCACATATTTCTTAAAGAAATGAATGTAATTTCTTTGTTCCAATTATTTTTAATACTACTAGTTGCTAGAAGGAAAAATAATTTAACCTCAATTCTATACCCCCCCCATGTTTTTAGATGTAAATACTGAAGAAATTTTTTCACATAAGTAGCTAATGAGAATAAGAGCTTTGTTATATTACTGTCACTTAATTTATTTGGCTCCTAAGTGTCAAGGGGTTAGTTGATCTAGGAGAGAAAGAGTGGAAGAGAAACCATCTCCTGTCTTCCTCTCATGGACCAGCGCCCAGGTAGAAGGATGGGTGGATCAGCACAGATTTGGACTTGTCACATCGTTGAGGAAGCTACGAAGAAGAGACTGGCAGTTTGTGGAAGAGGAGGGAGGGAAGGGAGGATGGAGGAGAAAGCAAAGGGGGAGGGCTACGAGGGGAAAATTATCAGTACTGAGTCAGAGTGGGGAAATGAGTCTCTAAGGTTTCCCATTTCTCACCCCACAGTAGACCTCAGCAAAGAAGCCTGAAGGAGACTATTGCCCAAAGCCTCAGATAAAGAGATTTAGGGATAAAGGCGCCAAAGGCTAGGAAAGTAAATATGCAAAGAGTCTGACCAGTAAGGGGAACCTGAGTCTTTGACTACAATCCCTTCAGAGTTCCCAATGCATGTAATCCATGGGCTGTGCACCAAGTTGGGTGTGGGGAGGAAAGCTTTCTCCATGAGACCTCCCAGGCAAAACTTTTGTAATTGCCTGAGATCCCATCTGAGAAATCAGACAGGCTTTTAACCAGAAGCTAGATTTCTCACTAAGTTACATGCTAAATATTGCAGGCTGATCTATAATCAAAGGTTATGTTTAGTGATATTTCAGCTAACAACTGGATCATGTCTTCTTTCAGATATGTTGAAAGCAAACTTATCAGTTGACATACACAAAATACTTAACACCTGTTTTTTTTTATTATGGTTTATTATAGGATATTGACTATAATTCTGTGTACTATACAGTAAAACTTTGTTGTTTATCCAGTCTATATATAAAAGGTTACATGTGCTGACCCCAAACTCCCAATCCATCCCTGCTCCCACCTCCTCCCCCTTGACAATCATCAGTCTTTCTCTATATCTGTGATTCTGTTTCTGTTTCATAGATAGGTCCCTTTGTATCATATTTTAGATTCCACATATAAGTGATATCACATGGTATTTGTCTTTCTCTTTCTGACTTACTTCACTTACTATGATAATCTCTAGTTGCATCCTCGGTTTTTAGAATCACTCACAAACAGCATTTTGAATTGTCCATCTGTTAGTTGCCCTATGACCTTATCCACAAAAAGTAGATTATACAAAGATTCAGTATGCATAGGAGTTATGTCCTTCTTTGATAAAATGGTAGAGAGGTGATTGTGAAAAAGTAGGTAAGAAAGAAGACTCAAACCTCAGTCAAACCAGGTATTTTCACAGTCAGATAAATATGTGTATACATAGTTAGGAGATATGAAAATTGAATCCTTTGAACTATTTATGCCCTTTTACCGACTCCAAGCTCTTCATGTATCCCCCAGGGCTACACATACCCAGTCTGAAGATTGGCATGATCATCCTAGAAGATCTAGGACACAAAGCCCAGCAATCTGTCTGGAGAATCTCAATTCTTTAACATACTCTACTGCCTGAGGTACAGGTTTCTAGATCTGCTTTTATGATATGTTTCAGATATAAAGAATATAATGTGTTACTTCTCACACTTGCATTCTTAGGAAATTGCTAGAGCCTATCTTGCAAAATATGGATAAAACTCAGAAGAATAATGTTCACAATGACAGCTGTGCAGCAGATGAAGGGAGCCACATGTCCACTTTAGACCAAAAGGAGAGAGGCAACCGTGAAGTTCTCTGAGGAAGCCATCAATGGATGGTGTTGGCAGAATTAAGTCATTATTCTCCTGAAACCAAATCAAATGGTGCCTTTACTCCTACACTAAAGTCTACTCAGGTGGATTCGATATCAAATGAAACGTTGTATAACTTTTGGAAGAAAATAGAGAAAAATAGCTTTAAATCTTCAAAATAGATGAATATTTATTAAATGAGAAACAAACAAACAAAAAAGAACACAAACCCCTAAGGAAAATGGCATTAAATGTTAAAAAAAACTATATTAAAAAAAAAAACTCGGTGGATCAAAAGTCTGTTTTAAATAAGTGAAAATAAAAGTCATACACTGAAAGTGTGTAAATATTGAATAAATATATATTCCTTGTGCATATATTTTAACCAATCAATAAGAAAAAAGTGACTACACTCACTAGAAAAATAACCAGATATATAAAGATGACATTTGTAGAATCAAAAAATGCAAATGTAGAATCAAAAAAAGCAACAAAGAAATAGTTAAAATTGTCATTTCAAAATATTTTAAAATTGTCAGTTCTGACTGCTTCAACTTTTTCAAGAATTTAGAGCAGTGTTAATCAGTGACAGCATAGATTGTTGAAAGCAATTTGGTAAGTAATTTGGCAATATCTAGTAAAATTGAAGATATGTGCATATGTATATGATGCAACAATTATTCTCTTATATATATAATCCCTTAGAGAATCCTTCCTGTGACTCACAAATATACATGTATAAAAGTGTCTATTGGAAAATTGTTTATAAGATGAAGAAAATCTTAAACATTCATCAACTTCAGAAGGCAAATAATTTGTGTTAAGGTCATGGAGTAAAGTACTACTACACAGCTGTGGAAATGAATGATGTAGAACTAGATGTATTAATATGGATAGTCTTAAAACATAATATAAATGAAAAAGCAAAACTAGTGAATGGTATGCATGATATGGTAACATTTAAATAAAGTTATAGTACATAAAAACATGCTATATGGTTTTTACTGGTATATGTATGGTTAGTGATATATTTATTTAAGAAATTTAAGGAAATTATAAACCATACATTGAGGATGGTAATTAGCTGAGACTGGTGTCATAGGGGAATAAGATGGTTGAGAGCAAGCAAACGAGATCCAGAAATACTCAGCTCTGTAGGTACCCTTTATTTCTTAAGCTGACTTGGGAACTTGTTCTTCTCTATATCATCATTCATACAATTTTAAATAATCCTTCCAGAAGGTTGTCCTTTGGGAAAAAAGTAGACCCCAGAGACCATATGTCATTATTGGGAGTGTAGAAAAAAATGTGATGAAATGTTGAAAAAACAAAGTGACGAGTGAAGCTGCACCAGAAAGTCATTATTCGAGTACAGAATACAACTACCAGCAAGAAAAGAAAGTGAAGGATTTCAAGAAATTGGGATTTTTTTCCTAACAGTTGTTAAATTTTGCATATTCATTCAATTATTATCTGTGCAACATTTCCAAAATGTGAATGATTACCTTGGTCATAAATAACTCATCAAGCTATTTGCAAATGCCAGCTAGAAAGCAACATGTTATAGAGAACTAGTCAGTCAGACCAACTCCTTTTTTATTGTTAACCAAAATAAGTGAAAAAATAATAATAATAGGTAATTTTCCAACCATTCCCATGATATGAGATAGTGTGGTATGTAGAAATTACTAGATACTACTTATTACTATCATTTAATTTTATATATAATGTAAGGCAGATATGATCAATTTTAATAAAGTAAGGCCTACATGTGATAGGACATAAGGGAAAAAAAAAAGCAGGTAAACAGAAGAGTAGGTCACTAACTCCTAATTTTAAGAGTGAACAATCAGGACCTAGTTTTATAGTGAATGGTATATATCTTTTAAAAAGGCTTAGGGGACTTCCCTGGCAGTCCAGTGGTTAAGACTCTGTGCTTCCACTGCAGGGTGCAGGGGCTTGATCCCCATTTGAGGGAACTAAGATCCCACATGCCAAGTGGCAAGGCAAGGCAAAACAAACAAACAAACAAACAAAAAACAGTTAAAAAGGCTTAAAAATGCATTTGATATTGATACAGTGGCCCCCTCAAGGAACTTAAATAGGCATATAACCAAGGGTGACATTTACATAATATGTCAACTTATACATCTAATTAGATCATTCAGGATGTACCCACCCACCAGGTTAAGTGCTGAAGGAGGGCTCTTGAAAACTCTCTTGGGAGACATGGGGAGAGGCAGCAGGAGGCACTCAAGGGCCCTAGGATGCAGCTATTGTACTAACTTTCAGGCCTATTTCAACATTAAGCAACTTGTAAGGTGGTACTGGTGTGTACCAACTGCACAAAAACACTAGATATAACTGTTTTTGAAGATCAGAGGGAAGAAGATGTAAGCCATATTTACTGTAACAGAAAATATCCCCTTTCATCATAGCAGAGAGCCAAATACCCATTTCTAAAATCAATAAAATAAGTAGCAATTCAAGTATATTATTAGAAATATTTGATTATCTAGCTGAGATCTAAAATTAAGGATGCTCAATGCTATTATCATTTATCAACTTTCTAATCCTTTTCCCATGCTAAAAACTGGAGATTTAGACTCTGTAGCTTCACCACATTTCCTATCCTTATTCCCCAAATATATTATCATATCTGTTTTTTTTTCCCATATTAGCACTGACCTTCATTTCCTCTCCTTCTCAGCCATACCCTCCCAAGTTTACCAATTCCAACATACCTAATAACAAGGTATTAAATCCCACTCACTTCTCCACTTTCAGCTCATCTTTTCAGGTAGCTCCTCATCATTCTCTCCAATATATTAAAACCACCATTCTCTTAACTATCTATCAAAAATCTTCTGTCTTCTAATCCAGAAAAATAAATGATACTTTGGAAAAATACTTCCACTTCACTCACATTCATCTCTGCTCAGCTGGAGGAACCTCAACATTACAAGGACTCAACAGGGTGCACCATTAAGCAAGGTGGATAGATGAAAAATTAGAGAGGACAGACAGCAGAATCAAGAAGAACTACAATCCTGCACCTTGTGGAACAAAAAACACATTCACAGAAAGATAGACAAGATGAAAATCCAGAGGGCTATGTACCAGATGAAGGAACAAGATAAAACCCCAGAAACACAACTAAATGAAGTGAGGATAGGCAACCTTCCAGAAAAATAATTCAGAATAATGATAGTGAAGATGATCAAGGACCTCAGAAAAAGAATGGAGACAAAGGTTGAGAAGATGCAAGAAATGTTTAACAAAGACCTAGAAGAATTAAAGAACAAACAAACAGAGATGACAATACAATAAGTGAAATGAAAACTACACTAGAAGGAATCAGTAGCATAATAACTGAGGCAGAGAAACGGGTAAGTGACCTGGAAGACAGAATGGTGGAATTCACTGGTGCAGAACAGAATAAAGAAAAAAGAATGAAAAGAAATGAAAACAGCCTAAGAGACCTCCGAGACAACATTAAACGCCACAACATTCAAATTATAAGGGTCCCAGAAGGAGAAGAGAGAGAGGAAAGACGAGAGAAAATATTTGAGGAGATTATAGTCGAAAACTTCCCTAAAGTGGGAAAGGAAATAGCCACCCAAGTCCAGGAAGCACAGAGAGTCCCATACAGGACAAACCCAAGGAGAAACACACCAAGACACATAGTAATCAATTGGCAAAAATTAAATGCAAACAAAAACTATTGAAAGCAGAAAGGGAAAAATGACAAATAACATGCAAGGGAATTTCCATAAGGTTAACAGCTGATTTCTCAGCAGAAACTCTACAAGCCAGAAGAGAGTGTATGATATACTTAAAGAGATGAAAGGGAAGAACCTACAACCAAGATTACTCTACCCAAGGATTTCATTCATATTCGATGGAGAAATCAAAATCTTTACAGACAAGCAAAAGATAAGAGAATCCAGCATCATCAAACCATCTCTACAACAAATGCTAAAGTAACTACTCTAAGTGGGAAATATAAGAGAAGAAAAGGACCTACAAAAACAAAACCCAAAACAATTAAGAATATGGTCCTAGTAACATATACATCAATAATTACCTTAAATGTAAATGGATTAAAAGCTCCAACCAAAAGACACAAGCTTGCTGAAAGGATACAAAAACAATAATCATCTATATGCTGTCTACAAGGGACCCACTTCAGTTCTATATGCTGTCTACAAGGGACCCACATACAGACTGAAAGTGAGGGGATGGAAAAAAGATATTCCATGCAAATGGAAGTCAAAAGAAAGCTGGAGTAGCAATACTCATATCAGATAAAATAGACATTAAAAAAATGTTACAAGAGACAAGGAAGGACACTACATAATGATCAAGGGATCAATCTAAGAAGAAGATATAATATTATAAATATATATGCACCCAACTTAGGAACACCTCAATACATAAGGCAACTGCTAACAGTTATTAAAGACAAAATCAACAGTAACACAAAAATAGTGTGGGACTTTAACACCTCATTTACACAAATGGACAGATCATCTAAAATGAAAATAAATAAGGAAACAGAAGCTTTAAATGACACAATAGAACAGATAGATTTAATTGATATTTATAGGACATTCCATTCCAAAACAGCAGATTACACTTTCTTCTCAAGTGCACGTGGAACGTTCTCCAGGATAAATCACATCTTGGGTCACAAATCAACCCTCAGTAAATTTAAGAAAATTGAAATCATATCAAGCATATTTTCTGACCACAATGTTATGAGGCTAAAATTCAATTACAGGGAAAAAAACGTAAAAAACACAAACACTTGGAGGCTAAACAATACATTACTAAATAACCAAGAGATCAATGATTAATCAAAGAGGAAATCAAAAAATACCTGGAGAAAAATGACAATGAAAACACGACAATCCAAAACCTATGGGATGCAGCAAAAGCAGTTCTAAGAGGGAAGTTTATAGCAATACAATCCTACCTCAAAAAACAACAAACACCTCAAATAAACAACCTAAACTTACACCTAAAGGAACCAGAGGAAGAAGAACAAACAAAACCCAAAGTTAGTAGAAGGAAATAAATCATAAAGATCAGAGCAGAAATAAAAGAAATAGAAACAAAGAAAACAAAAGCAAAGATCAATCTAACCAAAAGCTGGTTCTTTGAGAAGATAAAAAATTTTGATAAACCATTAGCCAGACTCATCAAGAAAAAGAGGGAGAAGACTCAAATCAACAAAATTAGAAATGAAAAAGGAGAAGATACAACAGACACCACAAGAATAAAAGCATCCTAAGAGACTACTACAAGCAACTCTATGCCAATAAAATGGACAACCTGAAAGAAACAGACAAATTCTTAGAAAGGTATAAACTTCCAAGCCTGAATCAAGAAGAAATAGAACATATGAACAGACAAATCACAAGAAATGAAATTGAAACTGTTATCAAAAATCTTCCTACAAACAAAAGTCCAGGACCAGATGACTTCACTGGTGAATTCTATCAAACATTTAAAGAAGAGCTAACACCCATGCTTCTAAAACTCTTCCAAAAATTTGTGGAGGAAGGAACACTCCCAAACTCATTCTATGATGCCACCATCACCCTGATACCAACAGCAGACAAAGATACTACAATAAAAGAAAATTACAGGCCAATATCACTGATGAATATAGATGGAAAAATCCTCTACAAAATGCTAGCAAATAGAATCCAACAACACATTAAAGGGATCATACAACATGAGCAAGTGGGATTTATTGCAGGAATCCAAGGATTCTTCAATATATGTAAATCAATCAATGTGATAAACCTTTTTAACATATTGAAAAATAAATACCATATGATCACCTCAATAGATGCAGAAAAAGATTTTGACAATGTCAACACCCATTTATGATAAAAAAAAAAGCTCTACAGATAATGGGCACAGAGGGAAACTACCTCAACATGGTAAATGTCATATACAAGAAGCCCAGAGCAAACATCATTCTCAATGGTGAAAAACAGAAAGCATTTCCTCTAAGATCAGGAATAAGACAAGGATGTCCACGCTCAGCACTAATATTCAACATAATTTTGGAAGTCCTAGCCACAGCAATCAAAGAAGAAAAAGAAATAAAATGAATACAAATTGGAAAAGAAGAAGTAAAACTGTCAATGCTTGCAGATTACATGATACTATATATAGAGAATCCTAAATATGCCATCAGAAATCTACTAGAGCTAATCAATGAATTTGGTAAAGTTGCAGGATACAAGATTAATGCATAGAAATCTCTAGCATTCCTATACACTAATGATGAAAAATCTGAAAGAGAAATTAAAGAAACACTCCCATTTAACACTGCAACAAAAAGAATAAAATACCTAGGAATAAACCTACCTAGGGAGATAAAAGACCTGTATGCAGAAAACTATAAGACACTGGTGAAAGAAATTAAAGATGATACCAACAGATGGAGAGATATACCATGTTCTTGGATTGGAATAATCAATATTGTGAAAATGACTATACTACCAAAAGCAATCTACAGATTCAATGCAATTGCTATCAAATTACCCATGGCATTTTTTATGGAACTAGAACAAAATATCTTAAAATTTGTATGGAGACACAAAAGAGCCCGAATAGCCAAAGCAGTCTTAAGGGAAGAAAAAGGAGCTGGAGGAATCAGACTCCCTGACTTCAGACTATACTAGAAAGCTACATAATCAAGACAATATGGTACTGGCACAAAAACAGAAACATAGATCAATGGAACAAGATAGACAGCCCATAGATAAACCCACACACCTATGGTCAACTAATATATGACAAAGAAGGAAAAGATATACAATGGAGAAAAGACAGTCTCTTCAGTAAGTGGTGCTTGGAAAACTGGACAGCTACACGTAAAGGAATGAAATTAGAACACTCCCTAACACCATACACATAAATAAACTCAAAATGGATTACAGACCTAAATTTAAGACCAGACACTGTAAAACTCTTAGAGGAAAACATAGGAAGAACACTCTTTGACATAAATCACAGCAAAATCTTTTTGACCCACCTCTTAGAGTAATGGAAATAAAAACAGAATAAACAAATGGGACCTAATGAAACTTAAAAGCTTTTGCACAACAAAGGAAACCATAAACAAAATGAAAAGACAACCCTCAGAATGGGAGAAAATATTCTCAAATGAATCAACGGACAAAGTATTAATCTCCAAAATATATAAACAGCTCATGCAGCTCACTATTAAAACAAACAAACAAACAAACAACCCAATCTAAAAATGGGCAGAAAACCTAAATAGACATTTCTCCAAAGAAGACATACAGATCACCAAGAATCACATGAAAAGCTGCTCAACATCACTAATTATTAGAGAAATGCAAATCAAAACTACAATGAGGTATCACCTCACACTAGTCAGAATGGGCATGATCAGAAAATCTACAAATAACAAATGCTGGAGAGGGTGTGGAGAAAAGGGAACCCTCTTGCACTGTTGTTGGGAATGTAAATTAATATAGCCACTGTGGAGAACAGTATGGAAGGGCCTTAATAAACTAAAAATAGAATTACCATATGGTCCAACAATCCCACTACTGGGCATATACACAGAGAAAACCAGAGTTCAGAAAGACACATGCACCCCAATGTTCATTTCAGCACTTTTTACAATAGCCAGGTCATGGAAGCAACCGAAATGTCCATCAACAGATGAATGGCTAAAGATGATGTTGTACATATATACAATGGAATATTACTCAGCCATAAAAAGGAATGAAATTGGGTCATTTGTAAAGAGATGGATGGATCTAGAGACTGTCATACAGAGTTAAGTAGGTCAGAAAGAGAAAACCAAATATTGTATATTAACGGATATATGTGGAACCTAGAAAAATGGTACAGATGAACAGGTTTGCAGGGCAGAAATTGAGACAGATGTAGAGGACAAAATATGGACAGCAATGGGGGAAAGCAGCGGGGGCTGGGAGTGATGGGGTGGTTGTGTGATGAGTTGGGTGCTTGGGATTGACATGTATACACTGATGTGTATAAAATTGATGACTAATAAGGACCTGCTGTATAAAAAAATAAAATAAAATTCAAAGAAAAAAAAGGAAAGAAAAGAAAGGAAGAATCAAAGCTGCACAACCAGTTAGGCTGACTCAAAGTAAAGTGTTAGATTAAATTTATGATATCAGATGTCAAGTCTTCTCTCAAAATCTCTGGTAATCCAAAAATAAATTTCTCCAGTAAGCTTATATTTCTATTCTAAAACAACAATTTAATATATTACCTTTTATCCTCAAACACTTTGGTACTCCTCAACTATCCCATCTGCCTAATCTCTTTCAGATCATGACCTTGCTTCCAAAGCATTTATAATATAGAAATTATCTGTTTAGAATTCCCTGACTCATGCTTACTTTCTAAGCTACTTACATGTGACTTTTTTTGTTCATCTTCTCTCATGTTATATTCACAGTTTACTCCTCATTCTCATTCCATTCCACTTACTCTGGATCTGGTCTCCTCTAACAATCTTAAGAAATTAAGAAATTTCCTACTTTGGTCACCCATTCCTTTAGTCCTCTAAATCATCATTGTCTCTCTCTAGTACAATATTCATATCAGCATACAAACTTGCCATACTACTTAATTTTCTTAAAAATAAATTTATTTTCCCCACAGTTCTTTCCAGCTTCTACTCCATTTCTATGCTTACCTATATAGATAAAATTTTAGATAGAACTAACTACACACAGACTGCACTTTCTCACTTTCCATTCACTTCTCAGTGTTCTAAAATTTATTTTCTTTCCCCATTATTACTCTGAAATGTCTTTTGTCAAGATCTCTAGAAATTTTACTTTTACTAAGTTCCGTGATCATAATTTGTCCTAATCCTACTTCTCTGCAGCCTTTATCATAGCTGAGTGTTCCTGTCTTCTGAAAACCTTATCTTCTCTCAGCTTCAAGGATATCGATCTTATCTTGGTTTTTCTAATAACCTTTCCAATAACCTTTCTGACAGCTTCATGTTGGAGTCTCCAGGGCTTATTCCTCCATCCTTTGCTCTTTTCTGTCTGCATTCTGTTCCTATGGTTGCTAATGACTCAGATTTCTTGTTGGATATCTTTACTGCCCATATTTAAGGCCAACTTTCTTGTTTTATTTACAAATCTCAAAAATAACAGGTTCAGAGTGCACATGATTATTTCTTCTTATGAAACCCGGATGTATTTATTATCTCAATAAATGATAAAATCATTCAAACACCTTCTCAAGCAAAAAAAATTCTGGGGCTGTCTTCATTCATCCCTCTCCTCTAACCCTCTCTGTCCTAAATACTGGCAATTTTCCTTGATACCACCATCAAAATCAATCTACTATTCACCTCTTTGTCTTCCTATCCAGTGCTACTATTAACATTCAGGCTACAGCTTGGCTGCACTGTGACCACAGTCTCTCACTAGTCTCCTGAGTTCTATTCGTGGCCTCTACACTCTCAACTGTCAATAATCTCTTTTTTTTATTTTTTTTATTAATTGGGGTATACTTGCGTTACAATGTTTCATTAGTTTCTGCCATACAACAAAGTGAATCAGCTATATGTATACATCTATCTTCCCCCTCTTGGACCTCCCTATCACCACCCACGTCATCCCACCCATCTAGGTCACCACAGAATACCGAGCTGAGCTCCCTGTGATATATAGCAGGTTCCCACTAGCTATCATTTTTACACATGGTAGTATATATATATATATATATGTCAATCCCAATCTCCCAATTCATCCCACCTATTCTATCCTGCCCCCATGTCCATATGTCCATTCTCTACATCTGTGTCTCCATTCCTGTCCCGAAAATTTTGATAAGGATTGCATTTAATCTGTAGATTGCTTTGGGTAGTATAGTTATTATCAGTATATTGATATACCAATTCAAGAACATGGTATATCTTTCCATCTGTTTGTACCATCTTTGATTTCTTTCATCAGTGTCTTATAGTTTTCTGAGTATATTCTACAAGGCCACCATCACCCTGATACAAAAGCCAGATAAAGATATCACAAAAAAAGAAAATTACAGACCAATATCACTGATGAGCATAGGTGCAAAAATCCTCAACAAAATACTAGCAATCAGAATCGAACAACACATTAAAAGGATTCTACACCATGATCAAGTGGGATTTATCCCAGTGATACAAGGATTCTTCAATACACACAAATCAATCCATTTGGTAAACCATATTAGCAAATTGAAGAATAAAATTCATATGATATTCTCAATAGATGCAGAAAAACTTTTGACAGAATTCAACACCCATTTATGATAAAAACTCTCCAGAAAGTATGCATAGAGAGAACCTACATCAACATAATAAAGACCATATACAACAACCCCACAGCAAACATCATTCTCAATGGTGAAAAACTAAAAGCATTTCCTCTAAGATCAGGAACAAGCCAAGGATGTCCACTTTCCCACTATTTTTCAACATAGTTTTGGAAGTCCTAGGAATGGGAATCAGAGAAGAAAAAGAAATAAGAAGAATCCAAATTGGAAAATAAGTAAAACTGTCACTGTTTGCAGATGACATGATAGTCTACAAAGAAAATCCTGAAGATGCCACCAGAAATCTACTAGAGCTAATCAATGAATTTGGTAAAGTTGCAGGATACAAAATTAATGCACAGAAATCTCTTGCATTCCTCTACACTAAAAATGAATGATTAACTACCAATGATCTTTAAAACTAAAGCAGCCTGGGTCATCTTTTTTAAAAGCCATAAATCAGAACATATCATACCTCGTAAAATTGTTACATTGACTTTTGGTGGAACTTTGAATGCAATCTAAAATACTGTGCATGGCGTAGAAACCCTGACCCTTAGGTACCTTTTCAACACATTTTAAACAACTCTGATTCTGGTTCTCTGTACTCCAATCACAGTGGTCTCTATACATCCTTTAATTAGCTAAGTCCTTTCTAATACAGCACAAACCATTTGCATCATGTGGGTTCATTACATAGGTGTTTCTTTTTTCTTTTAAACATCTTTATTGGAATATAATTACAATAGTGTGTTAGTTTCTGCTTTATTACAAAGTGAATCAGCTATACATATACATATATCCCCATATCTCTTCCCTCTTGTGTCTCCCTCCCTCCCACCCTCTCTATCCCACCCCTCTAGGTGGTCACAAGGCACCAAGCTGATCTCCTTGTGCTATGTGGCCGCTTCTCACTAGCTATCTATTTTACATTTAGTAGTATATATAAGTCCATGCCACTCTCTCACTTCATGGCATAGTTGTTTCTTTTAGAAACATCATGTCTCATCTTAAATGGTTCATACTCAAAAAGACATATATTGCTTCCCCCCATCTAATTAGCTGCCCCATCATCTATTTTTCTCTATCACTAAATTCTTTTCAAGATCTTCAGAGAAAACTTTTGTCACTTTAAAGTTATTTATTTTTTTCCATGTTTATTTTCTGTCTTTCTCATTTTACAGGAAATTCCATGATAGGAGGAATTATGGCTTTTTCTCAATGCCAGGTACTTACTAGAATTCATTTATTATATAGATGAATGAATTATAGACTATTATAGGTTTGAAAAATCATGTTTATAATCTTTAATCAATTTCACTGTAAGTGTGTAAAGTCAGAGATAATAGTACATGCTTCTTTGTATGTCTACAAGTCTATCTGTGTGTACACTGGAACTAAATCTTTACTGAATGTTTTAAATTTACATTCATACATGTAGTTAATAACACACCAGTTTATATCAATTTTTAAAAATATTTATTTCTCTTTAGTACTTTCTGACATTGTGTAAGCACTCATGTTCAGTGGCTGGGCTAAAATGAATGACATAAATTAATAAATATAACAAATTGGTTAATTTAATCCCCCCCTTTGTTTTTGCCAATTTGGAAGCAAAATGTAAATTTTAATTTCATTGAGTTTTTATAGGAAAAATAAATTAGTAACATTCCCTTCAAGCAAAATAAAGAAACCCACATGGTTGCTATTTTTACATTGCCTTTCATCATAATTTTAAACCACCCACAACAATTCAGTCAAACAATCTGTGTTTTTTCCTCTGGGGAACTTGTTAAATTTGCAATTGAGATAAGCAATCAGTGCTCACCTCTGCTAAACTGTACATAAAAATTATTTCAAAAGGAAGTTCCTTGGAGGAACTCCTTTATGGAATGTAACTTCATTAGTAAATAATGGATTGCTCAATTGTAGGTTTTCTCCCGTCAAGCTAATTTGAAAACTATTAATTGTTTTACATTTCTTTTATATGGTAAAATGAATGAGACCCCTGTGTGAGACTCGACCTGATTATAATTATGCTTTTCATGAGTTAATGGTATTGACTTCATTCGACTTTCATGTTCACATTAATCTATTTATTATAGAATATTTACAGAATTGAATTAGAATGGAATTCATCCTTATCTCATATTTGTTTATTGAGGCGTTATAGGCCCAGTAACAGATTAAAAAAGAAATCTAGTATTAAAGGAAAAGATCTAAGTATTTGTTCAACTTTCCTCAATGTTCACACAAATGTTTTTCAAAATTCCTATGAGTATACATAGAGGTTTTATTTTTTATCCTTAAAAAAGGAATTACAAGATCTAGTTCGTGATTCCCATTAGAAAATTTGGTTTTCCCAGTAGTGAGTGTTTCACTACTGATTTTTATTTACTTGCTTTGCTAATAGAGATTAAAAACTCTGACTTTTTCCTCAAAATAGATAGTTGCATTTTCACTAAAGTACCAGAGTACTAGAGAACTTTTGTTTTAAAAGAGACTTAGAGGAATATAATCTAACTAAATTTTATAGTTAATGAAACTGAAACAAGGAAACTTAAGTAACTTGGTATAATACATACAACTAAGATTATGACACAATCATAATCTTGGAAGAGTATCAGGAGGAAGATCTTGTCTCTTTTCTTATCTGAAAATCATCTTAGATAGATGGTGCTGTTATAACTTGATAAATAGTCATGAGAAAAGTGACCCCAATTCTTTAACTAAAATTTAATTTATATTTTTATAATTTCAAGTTAACATTGGCAAGTTGATATTGATTTTTTCCCAAGACCAAATTATTCATTGTAATATATTTGCCACAGATGAATAATGAGCAATAGAAATCATTAAATTGTATCTTCAAATATTCTTTTGACTTGCTATATTAGTTTTTGACTGCTGTGCAACAAATTATCAAAATTTTAGTGACTTAAAGCTATACACATTTATGATCTCACTATTTCTGTAGGAAAGGAATCTGACACTTTTTTCCCTGAGCCCTCTGTTCATGGTGTCACTTGGCTAAAAGCAAGGAATCAGTCTGTGGTCTCACCTGCAGTTCAAGGACCTCTTCTAAGCTTACTGGTTGTTCGTAGAATTCCAGCCCTCTGTGATCATAGGACTGAGATTCCTGCTTTCTTACATGTCAACCAAGGGCTATTCTCGGATGTTACCAGCCACCCATCACTTCCTGACACATGGTCCTTTGCACACTTTTAGTTTGCTCCTTTAAAACCAGTAGGAGAATCTGTACTGTTGCTTCTTGACAATTTTAATGTCCTCAACTGTCAGGATCATGCCAACACAGGATAATCTCCCTTCTGATTATCACCAAGTGAACTGATTAGAAGTCTTAATGATATTTGCAGAAGCCTTTTTGCCATAAAAAATGAAACAGTCATAGGAGATATATCCCATTATATTCACAGGTTTTGTAACACTCAAAGGGAGTTATTACTCAAGGTGGTAAAACACAGTGTAGAAATCTTAAAATTCTACCTACCAAACTGGCCAAATGATACCCTATTAATATCTAGTGACAGTGAAAAGCACTAATGAAAAATTGTGAATAAAATGTTTGGCCCTAAGATGAAAAGTACAAATAAAATAAATCACCCAATTGTTTTATAATACTTGTCTCTCCAAGACTTAAGAATTGGGTAAGTATTGGTAAAGGATACAAACTTTCAAGTATAAGATGAATAAGGTCTAAAAAGCTAATGTGAAACAAACATGGGGACAGTAGTTTATAACACTGTACTGTATAATTGAAATTTGCTAAGAGAGTAGATGTTAAAGGTTCTCACCAATGGAAATAAAAACAAAGGAACAAATATATTAGGTAATGGATGTGTTAATTAACTAGATGGAATGGGAAATGTTTTCACAATCTATATGTACATCAAATCACCATGATGTACAAATATTACATGTCAATAATACCTCAATAAACTGAAATTTTAAAGAAGAAAACCACATATGTCTATTACTCTCTATTTTATATATTTTTTTCCTTTTAAACCTTAATTAATCATAAGTTGCCCTTAGTCACAAAGGATATATGTTGATCAAATTCAGACTGTCCAAAGGAACAAAACTCTCTTAAATGAGAAGCATATACAATACATATTTGGAGACTAAAAGCATTATTTCATTGTTACTGAAAACAAAGGGAAAAAGGAAAGAAAATTGTATTTAGACAACACAAATCACCAGGACAAAAAAATGGTTATTAAATATAGGGTTGTATTCAACTGGCAGGTGATCCTATACTGATCTTTTTAAAGTCTGCCTGTACTAGTCTATCAAAATGAATAAAAGAGCAAAATATCTTATAGAATGCTTATAGAAATCAACAAAGCAAGGCTTTTCAACCATGATTGGCCATGTGACAAGTATGTAGTACACTGTTTCTCCTTGAAAAGTTGTCACAATTGAGAGCAAGGCTTTCTTGATAATGGAACTTGTATGCATACTCTGGAACTCGTAATACCTAACTATCAAATCTTTTGAGTAAAAGTAGAGTGTGGAAGATTTTTAATTTGCAGGTCCATTTTAACCTTGATTTTAAAAGAATACAAGAGTTATCATGTTTCCTTTAAAAATTAGAACTGAGAGATTTTGTATCTCTTCCTTAAGATTCTCTAATGTGTCAAGAATCCAGGTGGCTGTTTAGATTATATCAGTGGAAGAGCTTACTAAGTAAACACCCTTCCATTTTTGTGACTCTTTTCAGAATAAAAAAATGTTTTTTTATTTAAAAGTCTTTTTGACTAGATGGTATACATATCAATATACTTGTCAGTTTCAAAGTTAATAATTTAAGGCATTAATGAAATGAGGGAAAAGGTTGTGTTTTCTAACATAGTTACCAATTGAACTTTTTTGTAATTATGTAAATGATAACCAGTATTTCAGAATATTTCTATAATATAGCTTATATTTAAAATACATTACTCTATATGAAAAAGTTAGACACAAAACAGTAAATACTGCATGATCTGACTTATATTTATAATCTAAACAAGTCAAACTCATAGAAGAGATTAGAATGGTGGTTGCCAGGGGCTGAGGGTTGCAGGAAATGGGGAGATGTTGGTCAAAGGATACAAATGTTCAGTTACAAGATTAATAAGTTCTGGAGGTCTAATGTACAGCATAGAGTTTGTAGTAAATAATACTGCATTTATTTGAAATTTGCTAAGACTATAAATCTTAAGGGTTCTCATCACCAAAAAATTGTAACTAGTGACGTGATGGATGTGTTAATTTGATTATAGTAAACATTTCTCACTGAATATTTGTATCACCATTATATCATTGTACATCTTTTTTTTTTTTTTTTTTTTTTTTTTTTGCGGTACGCAGGCCTCTCACTGTTGTGGCCTCTCCCATTGCAGAACACAGGCTCTGGATGTGCAGGCTCAGCGGCCATGGCTCATGGGCCTAGCCACTCCGTGGCATGTGGGATCTTCCCAGACCGGAGCATGAACCTGTGTCCCCTGCATCGGCAGGCAGACTCTCAACCACTGTGCCACCAGGGAAGCCCTCATTGTACATCTTTTTGAAACCACACTTTAATATCTAAGTATACCCATGCTCTCCAACTGCCAGTGATGGCAGGTCTGGGTCCCATGCTACAGTGCCATCCATTTTTAGGGCTAGTTGATTTGGCAGAACCTCCAGAAAGCTGATGATCATTCCAACATCGTGATTTCAGCCCAGTGAAATCCATTTCAGGGTTTTGACTCACAGGACACAATGTGGCTGACAGTGTATTGATGTTCCGGCCTGGCATCAGACCTAAGTCTCTGAGGTAAGAGAGCCGAGTTCAGGACACTGGACTACCAGAGACCTCTCTGCCTCACGTAATATCAATCAGTGAGAGCTCTCTGAGATATCTCCATCTCAACACTAAGACCCAGCTCCACTCAACTGCCAGCAAACCATAGTGCAGGATGTCCCATGCCAAACAAGTAGGAAGACAGAAACACAACACCACCCATTAGCAGAGAGGCTGCCTAAAATCATACTAAGTTCACAGACACCCCAAAACACACCACCAGATGTGGCACTGCCACCAGAAAGACAAGATCAAACCCCACCCACCTGAACACAGGCACCAGTCCCCTCCAACAGGAATCCTACAGAAGCCAGTGAACCAAACTTAGCCACTGGGGGACAACACCAAAATCAACGGGAAATCCAAACCTGCAGTCTGCAAAAAGGAGACCCCAAACACAGTAAGTTAAACAAAATGAGAAGACAGAGAAATATGCAGCAGATGAAGGAGCAAGGTAAAACACCACCAGACCAAACAAATAAAGAGGAAATAGGTAGTCTACCTGAAAAATAATTCAGAGTAATGATAGTAAAGATGATCCAAAATCTTGGAAATAGAATGGAGAAAATACGAGAAACGTCTAACAAGGACCTAGAAGAACTAAAGAGCAAACAAACAATGATGAACAACACAATAAATGAAATTATAAATTCACTAAAAGGAATCAATATAGCAGAATAACTGAGGTACAAGAACGCATATGTGACCTGGAAGATAAAATAGTGGAAATAACTACTGCAGAGCAGAATAAAGAAAAAAAGATTGAAAATAATTGAGAATAGTCACAGAGACATCTGGGACAATGTTAAAGTCACCAACATTCGAATTATAAGGGCCCCAGAAGAAAAAGAAAAAAAGAAAGGGTCTGAAAAAATATTTGAAGAGATTATAGTTGAAAACTTCCCAAACATGGGAAAGGAAATAGTCAATCAAGACCAGGAAGTGCAGAGAGTCCCATACAGGATAACTCCAAGGAGAAAAATGTCAAGACACATATTACACAAACTATCAAAAATTAACTACAAAGAAAAAATATTAAAAGCAACAAGGGAAAAACAACAGATAACATACAAGGGAATCCCCATAAGGTTAACAGCTGATCTTTCAGCAGAAACTCTGAAAGCCAGAAGGGAGTGGCAATACATATTTAAAATGATTAAAGGGAAAAAGCTACAACAAAGATTACTCTAACCAGAAAGGATCTCATTCAGATTCAGTGGAGAAACTAAAACCTTTACAGAAAAGCAAAAGTTAAAAGAATTCAGCACCACCAAACCAGCTTTACAACAAATGTTATAGGAACTTCTCAAAGTGGGAAACACAAGAGAAGAAAAGGACCTACAAAAACAAACTAAAAAGAATTAAAAATATGGTAATAGGGACATACATATCGATAATTACCTTAAAGGTAAATGGATTAAAGTCCCAACCAAAAGACATAGAGTGGCTGAAAGGATACAAATAAATAAATAAATAAATAAATAAGACCCGTATATATGCAGTCTATAAGAAACCCACTTCAGACCTAGGGACACATACAGACTGAAAGTGAGGGGATGGAAAAAGATATTCCATGCAAATTGAAATCAAAGGAAAGCAGGGGTAACAATTCTCATATCAGACAAATTAGATCTTAAAATAAAGACTATTACAAGAGACAAAGAAGGACACTACATAATGATCAAGGGATCAATCTAAGAAGAACATATAACAACTGTAAATATTTATACACCCAATATAGGAGCACGTCAATACATAAGGCAAATGCTAACAACAATAAAAGAGGAAATTTACATTAATTCAGTCATAGTAAGGGACTTTAACACCCCACTTTCACCAATGGACAGATCATCAAAAATGAAAATAAATAAGGAAACACAAGCTTTAAATGACACATTAAAAAAGATGGACTTAATTGATATTTATAGGACATTCCATTCAAAAACAGCATAAAACACTTTCTTCTCAAGTGTACATTGAACATTCTCCAGTATAAATCATACATTAGGTCACAAATCAAGCCTTGGTAAATTTAAGAAAATTGAAATTTTATCAAGTATCTTTTCTGACAACAATGTTATGAGACTAGATATCAATTACAGGAAGAAAACTGTAAAAAAATACAAAGAAATGGAGGCTAAACAATACTAAATAATGAAGAGATCACTGAAGAAATCAAAAGGAAATCAAAAAATACCTAGAAATAAATGACAATGAAAACACGAAGGCCAAAAACCTATGGATGCAGCAAAAGCAGTTTTAAAAACAAAGTTTATAGCAATACAATCCTACCTCAAGAAACAAGAAGAATCTCAAATACACAACTTAACCTGATATCTAAAGCAATTAGAGAGAGAACAACAACAACAACAAAAAAGCCCAAATTTAGCAGAAGGAAAGAAATCATAAAGATCTGATCAGAAATAAATGAAAATTAAATGAAGGAAAGAATAGCAAAGATCAATAAAACTAAAAGCTGGTTCTTTGAGAAGATAAACAAAACTGATAAACCATTAGCCAGACCCATCAGGAAAAAAAGGGAGAAGACTCAAATCAACATAAATAGAAATGAAAAAGGAGAAGTAACAACTGACACTGCAGAAATACAAAGGATCATGAGAGATTACTGCAAGCAACTATATACCAATAAAATGGGCAACCTGGAAGAAATGGACAAATTCTTAGAAAAGCACTACCTTCTGAGACTGAATCAGGAAGAAATAGAAAATATAAACAGATCAATCACAAGCACTGAAATTTAAACTGATTAAAAATCTTCCAACAATAAAAAGTCCAGGACCAGATGGCTTCACAGACAAATTCTATCAAACATTTAGAGAAGAGCTGACATCTATCCTTCTTCCAAAATCTAGCAGAGGGAGGAACGCTCCCAAACTCATTCTATGAGGCTGCCATCACCCTGAAACCAAAATCAGACAATGATGTCACCAAAAAAGAAATCTACAGACCAATATCGGTGATGAACAAAGATGCAAAAATCCTCAACAAAATACTCGCAAACAGAATCCAACAACACATTAAAAGGATCATACACCATGATCAAGTGGGGTTTATCCCAGGTATGCAAGGATTCTTCAATATACACAAGTCAATCAATGTGATACACCATATTTACAAACTGAAGGATAAAAACCACATGATAATCTGAATAGATGCAGGGAAAGCTTTTGACAAAATTCAACATCAATTTATGACAAAAAACCCTCCAGAAAGTAGGCAAAGAGGGAACTTACCTCAACATAATAAAGGCAATATATGACAAAACCACAGCCAACATTGTTCTCAATGGTGAAAAACAGAAACCATTTCCTCTAAGATCAGGAACAAGACAGGTTGTCCACTCTCATTGCTGTTATTCAGCAGAGTTTTGGAAGTTTTAGCCACAACAATCAGAAAAGAAAAATAAATGAAAGGAATCCAAACCAGAAAATAATTAAAACTGTCACTGCTTGCAGATGACATGACACTATACATAGAGAATCCTAAAGATGCTACCAGAAAATTACCAGAGCTGATCAATGAATTTGGTAAAGTAGCAGGATACAAAATTAATGCACAGAACTCTCTTGCATTCCTATACACGAATGATGAAAAACCTGAAAAAGAAATTAGGGAAACACTCTCATTTACCATTACAACAAAAAGAATAAAATATTTAAGAATAAACCTACCTAAGGAGATGAAACACCTCTATCTAGAAATCTATAAGACACTGATGAAAGAAATTAAAGATGATACAAAGAGTTGGAAAGATATGCCATGTTCTGGAATTGGAAGAATCAACATTGTGAAAATGACTGTACTACCCAAAGCAATCTACAGATTCAGTGCAATCCCTATCAAACTACCAATGGCAGTTTTCACAAAACTAGAACAAAAAAAATCACAATTTGTATGGAAACTCCAAACACCCCATATAGCCACAGCAATCTTGAGAAACAAAAATGGAGCTGGAGGAATCACGCTCTCTGACTTCAGACTATACAGCAAAGCTTCAGTAATGAAGACAAAATGGTACTGGCATTAAAACAGAATTGTAGATCAAAGGAACAGTATAGAAAGCCCATAAATATACCCACGCACATATGGGCACCTTATCTTTTATAAAAAGTTAAGAATATACAATGGAGAAAAGACAGCCTCTTCAATAAGTGGTGCTGGGAAAACTGGACATCTATATGTAAAAGAATGAAATTAGAACACTCCCTAACACCATACATGAAATAAACAGAAAATGGATTACAGACCTAAATGTAAGACTAGGTACTATAAAACTCTTAGAGTAAAACATAGGAAGAACACTCTATGACGTAAATCACAGCAAGATCTTTTTTCACTCACCTCCTAGAGAAATTGAAATAAAATAAAAAATAAACAAATGAGACCTAATGAAACTTAAAAGCTTTTGCACAGGAAAGCAAAACATGAACAAGATGAAAGGACAACCCTCAGAATGGGGAAAATATTTGCCAAGAAGCAACTGACAAAGGATTAATCTCCAAAATATACCAGCAGTGCATGCAGCTCTATATCAAAAATACAAACACCCCAATCAATAAATGAGCAATTTAACTAAACAGACATTTCTCCAAAGAACATATACAGATTGCCAACAAACACATGAAAGGATGGTCAACATCACTAATCGTTAGAGAAATGCAAATCAAAACTACAATAAATTATCACAGCACAACAGTCAGAATGGCTGTCGTCAAAAAATCTACAAACAATAAATGCTGGAGAGGCTGTGGAAAAAGGGAACCCTCTTGCACTGTTGGTGGGAATGTAAATTGATACAGCCTCTATGGAGAACAGTATGGAGGTTCCTTAAAAATCTAAAAATAGAACTATGGTATGACCCAGCAATCCCACCCCTGGGCATATACCCTGAAGAAACCATAATTCAGAAAGAGTCATGTATTACAGTGTTCATTGCAGCACTATTTACAATAGCCAGGACATGGAAGCAACCTAAGTATCCATTGACAGATGCACTGATAAAGAACTTGTGGCATATGTATACAATGTAATATTACATAGCCATAAAAAGAAACGAAATTGAGTTTTTTGTAGTGAAGTGGATGGACCTAGCATCTGTCATACAGAGTGAAGTCAGAAAAACAACAACAACAACAAAAACAACAACAGAAAAAACAAATACCATATGCTCACACATGTATATGGAATTTAAAGCAATACAAAAATAAATGGTTCTGATGAACCTAGTAGAAGGACCAGAATAAAGACACAGACGTAGAGAATGGACTTTTGGGCACGGGGAGGGGGAAGTGTAAGCTGGGATGAAGTGAGAGAGTATATTTGACATATATTTACTCCCAAATAGATAGCTAGTGGGAAACAGCTGCATAGCACAGGGAGATCAGCTCTCTGCTTTGTGACCTACTAGAAAGGTGGGATAGGAAGTGTGGGAGGGAGATGCAAGAGGGAGGTAATATGGGGATATATGTATACATATAGCAGATTCAATTTGTTATATAGCAGAAACTAACACAACATTGTAAAGCAATTATACTCTAATAAACAGTTTAAAAAAATAAATAAAATAAAATGAATTTTTATAAAGAAACAAAAAAAAGAAACTTAATGGACCTTGAAATTGGGAATAAATATAATTTTAAAAATCTAAATATATACAAATTTTAATTGTCAATCATAAGTCAATAAGTTTTTAAAAATAATAATCCTTGTGAACCTAAGAATCTTTAAAAATTAGTTAATTTTGTATTGTCTGTAGTACACACTAAAGGTTCATTTCTGATTTTCTGTTTCTGGTTATAGCAGGCCAGAATATATGGACCACATGTCCCTCTGAGGAGAGGAACAACATAGAGATAAAATGTATTATCAGAATTTTTGTAACAGTAACAAGAATGAACAAGAGAGTGAAGAAATATCACAAGGAGATGAAATTCAGAGAAATAAATGCATTCTAAATCTAATTTTGTCCTGAGTACATATACAGGTTCCAGGAAATTTGAACTTTCCACTAAGTGAGGCTGAATTCAAAGCACAGGACAACTGAAAGCAGTGAGTGAGTCCAAAATAATTACCTTCCTCACAACTTGCTAGTATCTCAGCAAGCAGCACCCTCAGGATGAGACTGAGAAATGGAGAACTACTCTCTCACAGAATTTTCTTGGACAATCTAGAAAATCTTACACCTTGAAATTGATTTAAAATGGTTCTAAATCTATATTCTTTGCAGGTTCTTGGCTGAAACAAGTGTCTATTCTGAAGGAAAAGAAACTTTAACCCGACTTCACATGTTTGCTATAGATAATATTTAAAGATTAATATCCATCACATAATCAGTGACAATCAGACACAAATGAGAAAAAAAAATATGACACTGTGAGAGAGAGCTGCAGGGAAAATTAAAATAAATAAATAAAAACGTAAATAAATCATCAAAATTTCAGCTATTAGAATAAGAAACACAGACTGTAAATTAACTATACTTAAAGAAATTTAAAGCAGCAATAAACTTGAAGATACCTATAAGGAAAATCAAACTACACAGAGAATCAGTGCAAATTCGGAAAATAAACATAAATGCTATGGGAATGAAATATTTGATAACTGAAAGATTATTAAGAAACCTAAAAAAAATTAGTTAACTGAATAATAGATAAGAAGAAATTATCTAGAGCATTGATAAAAATATAATAGAAACACTACATACACAATAATGTATATATATTTATTATATATACATATATTATATTATATATAATTACATATAGTGTACAAATATATGTTATAGAGTAAATATTTCCCCTCTCTGGGAGAAGTCACAAACCCATTGCTATCTTCTGGCTTGGGGAAGGGGCTGATATAGATAAAGTGAAATTTCTTTTTCATTTCAATGAGGTTTTTCTCAGCTTTGTGCTTGCCTGAAGTATTGAAATTTCTTAACTAGATTCTGGAAATCTTGTAAAGGTGTTTTGGATTATATATCATTGGTAAATGTTTCTTTCTGCAAGGGGACTTGTTCTGGGATTTCTTATTCCACCATCTAGATGATGTAGTTCCTATTATCTTATAAACCCTAGGTATAAGGGTCTCCCAGTTCCCTTTTAGTTCACTTTATAGTTTTGTTTCTTTTTTTGCTTTTTCTCATTTTTTTTCATGATTGATTTCACTACAGGTTTAGCAAATTTATTAATAATTTCAAAGAACCTACTTCTGGTATTAATTATTCTGTGTGTAGGGTTGTATTTTAGTTCATTAAATTCTGCCAGTTTCCTTTTTATTTATTCTAAATAGAGCCTCACTGAGTACCAAGTTTTGTGTTTATGCAGTATCACATGCTACAACATGGATGAACCTGGAGTACACTATGCTAAGTGAAATAAGGTAGTCACAGAAGAACAAATACGGCTTGATTCCATGAAGTATCCAACACAGTCAAACTAATAGAAACAGAAAACAGAATGGTGGTTGCCAGGAACAAGGGGAAGGGGGGAAATGAAGATTGCTGTTCAATAGGTACAGAGTTTCAGTGATGCAAGAATACAAAGTGCGGGCTTCCCTGGTGGCGCAGTGGTTGAGAGTCCGCCTGCCGATGCAGACGACATGGGTTCATGCCCCGGTCCAGGAAGATCCCACATGCCGCGGAGCAGCTGGGCCCGTGAGCCATGGCCACTGAGCCTGCGCATCCGGAGCCTGTGCTCCGCAACGGGAGAGGCCACAACAGTGAGAGGCCCGCGTACCACAAAAAAAAAAAAAAAAAAGATGTACAAAGTTCTAGATGTCTGCTGCACAACAGTGTGTTTGTAATTTACAATACTGAATTATACCCTTAAAAGTTTGTTAAGATGGTAGGTCTCATGTTTTTACCATAATTTTAAAAAAGATAATAAAAAATTCTATATGCAATATATGTAGTAGATTTTAAAAATTAGAAAAAAATAAGTGAATTCCTCAAAAGCTAATTATTAAATGTCCTTAAGATGATAAAAAATTAAAACATAAATTAACCTGTAAACATTAACCAAATTTAAATATCTTCCCTAAATGTTACTCAAGGCCATATAACTTCAACTCCAATCCCAATAAAATTCATGAAATGAATTGTATTAGTTTCATATTGCACTGTAACAAAAAAGTGCTTCTGGAGCAGGCACTATTCTATCTTTTGACATAGTTACATAGGTATTTGCTTTATATTTATTTGTTAAGCTGAACATTTACATTTTATGTATATGTGTTAATTTTCACAATGAAAAGCTTAGAAAAGAAAGTGCATTTTAACATATATTTTATATAAGTAATCCATGTTTGTTATAGAAACATAATACAACATTCAAAACGGCAAAGAATGATATTTTTCCATTCTGAAGTACCAATAAAAATTGCTGTATTTCCTTTCAGGTATTGTCTGTGTATATAACCATACAAATGCATATGAATTTCAAAAAGACATTCTATAATATGTACTCTGAATTAAGAGTACACAGTGAATGCTTAGCACACTAATTAGCAGAACTCAACATCAACATTTTTAATGGGTAGAGCCTCTGATATATTACCAGTATAATTGCCAGGTCAAACACTACACCATATTTATGCAATTTCGTGTATATTGTCAAATTGCACCCAAGAAAGTTCTTATTAATTTATGTCCCAGCCACATATACACCCTTGTCAATGCTAGCCATTATTATTCTTTTTCAAATTTGCATGCATGAGAAGTAAAAATGACTATTAGTTATAATTAGTTTTTCTTTAATTTGTCACTAGTAAAAATATTATTTTCATGTATTTACTTATTAGTATTTATTTTTTATGATGCACTTGCTGATTTCATTTTCCCTTTTTTTTTTCTTTAAAGTTTGTTGTATGAGAAACCCCATGATGTTATAATAATCCCTAAGTCATGACCAAAAAAAGCTATACTATGAGTCATGGAACTGACCAAATTTAAATGCTTGGGTTGCACAGTTTACTAAATCAGTTTAAAACTCGCAATGAGAAGCAAAGAGAAAGCAAAGGAATCAACTGACATGGATAGATAGCAAGTGGGGAATGGTAAAAGTGTATACCAATTGGGTCCTAGAATACATAATAGCCATATGTCCTGCCTCTCTTTCTGCCACATCAGCTTTCCCTGATGATAATGTAGTTGAGAAAACTGAAGTTAAACAAGGAACAAGGGAGCATGATCAGGCAGAATTTGCCTGAGTCTTGTGCACATGTGCTCTAAGAGAGCATAGTGATAAGTTATGACCATAGCTGTGGCTTATAAATTCACCTGCTAAACTGCTTTGCATTATATTTGCATATTTTGTGGGTAAATCATATCTGGGGGCCAGAAGAGGATGATGCTGAGTGTCATCAAGTGGATGCGAAATATAAGAGTAACAGAGCTGTCAAGCAGATGTATGATCATGAGTTGATCTTTCCAGCTGGTCTTTCCAGTTGGTCTTTCTGTCTCTGAGCAGCACTCACATTTCTATGTATTCTATCTGTAGTATACTTTGTAGATTACTAGCTATATATATGTTATATATATAATGCACCTTATGAAATATGTTCTGTCTCACACATACATGCTACTTATTACATATCTATATTTAACATGCCCTATGTGTTTTGCCGATATCGCCTATGCTACTAGTTACGTACTCTATATGCTCAACATTCAGTGTGCACTATATCCCTATAAGTTGTTCTATTATCATAATTCTTCCCAATGAGTTTTAGAGACTAATCAAATAACCAAGGTTACTCTTACAGGAAGAAGAAAGCTGAGACTTGGATCCAATTTGTCTGACTCTAATGTGCACAAATGTGATCATTATAATAGGTTACTTTCCACGTGGACAAACAGAAAAGTTCAATAAATTATTTTTAACTTACTGAAATTGTTTCTTCTTTATTTATGACATCTGTATTAGTTCTCTACAAGAAGTTATGCTTATTCAGGTAATTCATTCAAGCCACTTGTCTCCATAGGTATACTCAGGGAGTGTAGTTATGATACACTTGGAGAGCTCATTCTTCATTATACCACATCTCTTGCTTTATTCATTTTTGCCACTCAAGTGCCAGCTATTAATCTATGCAGTAACAGCAATGTGACTCAGGAAAGAAACACATACCTCCTGATACCTTAATGACATAAGATAAATTAATAGAAAACATTATAAAAAATGTAGAAAATTATATTTTGAGATGAAATGTTGAGGTAAAAAAGCCTGAGACTGAAAAGGATATTGATCCCAATTCTGCTGTGAACAATACAGAATGAAAAAAAAAAAAAGAAATCATCACTTTTGAAATGCATTAAATGTTGTGATTCCTGTTGTTTGCACACTGAGAATTTTGTATGATGATGATGAAGATAATTAAGTAGGAAATCATAAAGGAAATGTTTAGTTCATGAGAATAGTAATGGGTCTGTTTGTACAGCTTCCCCTCCTTACCTTAGATTCTGTTTCCAGAGATTAGGGACCTACGCATGAATTGGGTAGAGAGAAAATTAATTTAGTCTGTTTATATCTTAACACAAAACTGATAAATAAGTGTCATCACAATTGAGAGAGTTCAATTACGTGGAAAGTGGAGAGCTGGAATGGTCAGCAAATGTGTCATGAATGAAATGACAGTGGGCTGAACCATAAAGGATGGAGGATATTTATATTGTAGAAAGTGAGCATTGGATAGAGATAGCATTCATAATAAGAGGAAGAAAAAGGTCCCAAAGCATACAGCCACTCATATATTCAAAACAACTATTGATCACTTACAAAATATCAGGTAATATATAAGTTCTGAAAATATAATGAAATGACAAATGGCCTCACTTCTCATGAATTTAAGCTTATCTGGAAAAGTTTATACATTTAAAGGAATGATTAATGAAATTATGGAAGTATGAACAATATTTGGAGAAGCAGAGAGAAGTAACAACTAAGTTTGCATGCGACAAAAATGTTCTCCAAGAGGTGCAAAATTTTGAGCTGCGTTTTGAAAAAAATTAAATAAGAAATGCTAGAAAAGGAATTCCCTGACGGCCCAGTCGTTAAGACTCTGCCCTTTTACTGCCGAGGGCCTGGGTTCAACCCCTGGTCTGGGAACTAAGATTCTGCAAGCCGCAAGGTGAGGCCAAGGAAAAAAAAAAAAAAAGAAGAAATGCTGGGGAGACAGATGTTTCTAGGGAAATATATAAGCATGTGCTTTTTAGAGAAAATTAAAAAAAATGTTTTTACCATAGGTTGCATATATGGTGGAAAAGAGAAAGAAGTGATAGAACATGCAATAGAGTTGAAAGGATGAGCCAAAGCTTATGAGATTTACATTGTATGGAAAGAAATTTGGAATTTATTCAGTAGGAAATTGCCAAATTATTAAATAATGACTGGTAAGAGAGATTCATGATCAGATTTCAATTTCAGAAAGATTACTCCAGAAATGTGATAGAAACAGATCAGAAGAAGGCAAATGGAATTAGGGAGATCAGTAAGGGGATGAGTGCTATAGAGATTAAAAGAGGAGAAATGAAAAACCTGAACTGAGACAATATCATAGGGGATAAAAAAGGAAGAATACAACTGAGAGATGTTAAAAGACAGTATGTGGGGCTTCCCTGGTAGCACAGTGGTTGAGAGTCGCCTGCTGATGCAGAGGACACAGGTTCGTGCCCTGGTCTGGGAAGATCCCACATGCCGCGGAGTGGCTATGCCTGTGAGCCATGGCTGCTGAGCCTGCGCGTCTGGAGCCTGTGCTCCACAACGGGAGAGGCCACAATGGTGAGAGGCCCGCAGACTGCAAAAAAAAAAAAAAAAAAGACAGTATTAACTCAGCACTGTATTTATCTGAGGAGAAATTATAGATAATTCACAAGATTCATTTTGAAATTCTGCCTGGATTATAGGGCCTTTCATCAAAATAAGGCAAGAAAGGAAGTTGGGGGGAAGACAGATAATTTATTCAGAATTTATTTTTTATATTAATTTTAGGTGCTAGTAGAAACTTCACGGATAACCAGTAGTCAGCATACTCATGGAAACCAGGAACAAGACTGTCTTTTCTCCTGATTAAACTTAAAAGCTTTTGAACAATAAAGGAAGCCATCAACAAAATGAAAAGACATCCTATGGAATGGGAAAAAATATTTCCAAGTGATATGACTGATAAGGGATTAATATCCAACATATATAAACAGCTCATACAACTCAACAGCAAAAAAAATGAACAGCCTGATTAAAAATGGGCAGAAGACCTGAACAGACATTTTTTTTCCCCAAGAAGGACATGCAGATGGCCAACAGGCACATGAAAAGATGCTCAGCATCACTAATCCTCAGAGAAATGCAAATCAAAACCACAGTGAGATATCACCTCACACCTGTCAGAATGGCTATCCTCAAAAAGAACACAAATAACAAATGTTGACAAGGATGTGAAAAAAAGGGAGCCCCTTGTTCACTGTTGGTGGGGATGTAAATAGGGGCAGCCACTGTGGAAAGCAGTATGGAGGTTTCTTAAAAAAACTAAAATAGAACTACCATACTCCATGTATATAAAATGGAAAATATTCAGTCATAAAAAAGAATGAAATTTTGCCACTTGCAACAACATGGATGGACTTGAAGGATATTAAGCTAAGTGAAATAAGTCAGACAGAGAAAGGCAAATACAACATGATATCACTTATATGTGGAATCTAAAAAGTATGACAAACTAGTGAATATAACAAAAATAAACAGATATAGAGAACAAATTAATGGTTATCAGTGGGGATGTGGGGGAGGGGCAACACAGGGGTAGCAGTTGAGAGTTACAAACTATTCTGTATAAAATAAATGGCAAGGATATATTTTACAACACAGAATATAGCTGGTGTTTTATCATAAGTGTAAATGGAATATAAACTTTAAAAATTGTGAATCACTATATTTTACACCTTTAACATACACTATTGTACATCAATTTCAATAAAAAATTTAAAAAAGAATACATAATGTAAAAATTATGATATTCAGGTATTTGGCTAAAACTTCATGAATACTCTCAGAGATATATATAATTTAAATCTGATATTAGTATTTAATTTGAAACTTTCATTATAAATGGTTTAAATTATTTGAGGCTGATCAAAAATGATTGATTGTGAACAAATAAATATAGTACAATTTGTTTTAAAATAAAATTATATAAAGTATCATGGTTTCTGTGTGAAGCTGACCAAATTATCAAAAAAATACATTGATATATTTTTTGATATAATTTAAGCCACCCTGGATTAACCACAATTTGCCAATGAGAAACTAAAATTCATATTCCAAAAACCCTTTGTAGTGAAAGTTTCTCCTTGGTTAAAGGAGCACATAGAAGTAGTACTGAGGGCTTTTTGAGAACAAGAAGGCATTTATCTCTGTTACTTTGTAAATCAATACCATACAATTTGGAACTCTCATTCAGAATTTTAAAGAATTCTTATAATTTTAAAAAATAGTGTTGAACTTTTTAATGTTTCATGAAATGCAAAATCACTAATCAAATTAGTTATTTAAACAAGATTACTAGGGGTATTAAATTCATTTAAGAAAGCACTGTGTTTTCAAATCATGAAGTGACATTTTCTTCTATGAGAAGTGAATACCTTTTCACCATTCCTGGTTTCCATGAGGAGAATTTTCCCTAGTGGTAATTTTGGCCTCTTTTTTGTCCCTTTACTAATATTACCTCTAAGGATGTAAACTATTTACCAATTGGAAAACTTGAGAAGAACAATGTTTCGGTGCAAGGGGGTCCCAAGGATGACCTCAGCTGCTAGACCTCTGGGACTTCTACTCAGGAAAGGGAGGCTTTTTTATTGTTTTATATTATTTCTCAAATTAAACAGTTTTCAGTCAGTAAAGAAAAAGGCTACTTATTGGACACTGACTAGGACCAATCAACACATAGAGCTAAGATGCCAATCTTCCAGAATTTTAGAGCTCTTCGAAAGAAAGGCTGGGAAACTTTTCAATATTTGGTTTAGTTTACATTATTACTGTACTTAGCTAACAATACAAAACAAATTACTGTCTAATTGCTTGAATCCCAATTATTGTGCTTCTTGGGGCTGGAGCCAGCTCAGAGGTGTTCGGCTGTTCAGTAGCTTCTGTGGATTTCTATGATCTGGGAAATTAAGAAAATGCTGCTGTTGCAAGGCTCCATTTTTCTGAACTGTGGGTGCAACTTTAGAATATAGGACTAAGGTGAATGTCTAAACAGAGGTTGGATTTCAAAGTGAATAATGGATCAAAGCAGGCTTGAAACCAAATAACAGATTAAAGACAGGGCTTGTTTTCGAAAAAGTGATATGAATAGCTACAGAGTGTGCTGTTAGAGTTTTTCTAAGGTTTCCGTGGAACAATCTCTTTCTTTTTGTTTCCCCAGACCTGTGATTAGCTGAGTTAATTCCATTTTCCCCAGTAACTGCAAAGATAACGTGTGTAGCTGCAATTGAAAAGGTAAAAAATAAACCTTAAATACATATGCACAGGACATTAGTTAAGAGGATAATTGGGATGAAAATGGGGAGCTGAGAGCCTTGGACATATGTATTTCAAGTGGATCCGTGTGAACTGATATGTATATATATGTGTGTGTGTGTGTGTGTGTATGTATATATATATTGCTGATATATATATATATATATATATATGTGTGTATGTGTGTGTGTATGTATATATATATTGCTGATATATATATATATATATATATATATATATATATATATATATATATATATATATATATATACACACATCAGTGACCATGCAGAGAAAGAAAATAAAGAGATGCTTAATATATTTTTAAGTAGTTTGTACTCAATAACCAAGAAATCTATTGAAAACCATGTTTTTGCACAGACCAAAGAGTAATCAGATATTTATCCATTCTATGCAAGAATCTATATGAGGCAAAGCCCAGACAGTATGAAAAAAAAAAAAAAAACAGAAACTAAAACAGAAAACTAAAACGATATGAATAATACTATAGTAGTTTGATGAAGGACATGAAAGAAAGTCTATGCCAGATAATCTTCAGTTTTTTATACATTCTCGGCAAAGTGCATTTGTGCAAGCAGAAATAATGAGAATTGAATTCCATAAACTCAGTGCAGAGTCTATGTTTTCATTGTGCTGTGCAACCACATTCAGGCCCAGGAAAACATGGCCAATTTTTTTTTTTTCTTGTAATCATGCCAGTCAGGGGAAAAAATAAAGAGATGCATTCCCAGAATTAACATGCTGTATGACTTTGTGGATGCCCCTTCAAGCTGTCAGTCTTCTTGCCAGTACAGCAGCAGCATTAACCAATAGGAGTATGGACTTATTTCAAGCCCAGGTGTCGAGCAATTTGAAATGCATGAGTTCCTTGTTGTGAAACAATCATTCCCTCTGAGGCTCATATTGTCTTCATCACCCCATGAACCATGCACATTGTGAATATGGATTTACATGCTTTGCTACATGCAAATTTCCAAGCAGACTAGAATATTGCTCTCTCCTGCTCCCTTTACAAGTCCTTGCAGCAGGAATCAGGGATGCAAGCTGCAGGAAGAAAGTAAGGCACTGGATTTGAACACTGTCCTAAAAGATTCTACAACTATGGCCTCACAGGTGAGCAGCATCCATCCAACAGATGGCCTCTGACTTAGGCAAGTACACGATTTAGCATTATTGAAGAAATCCCATACAATAGAAATAAACTGAAAAATCTCAAGCTGCAAACACAATGGGGATTCCTAGGTCATTATTTCTTGGGTTTTTTACTATTTCTTAGCTGATTGTCATTTTTAGCTATTTTCTCCATCACAAAACACCAAAGGTAATTGTGAACAAAGTCTTTAATGCACTAAACTTGATTTTATTTGGAAATAAGTCTTGTAAAATAATTTGTAATTTTTTATGTCTCCTAGCAGATTCCAGTATCCTCTCCCCAGAGGAAAATGACAATGATGATTGTGCAGATATGAGTCCAACAAATGATGGGTTCATAATTATTTCCTAATATTGTGCCAGTATTTAAAGCAAAAACAGTAAAGGGCTTGATTTAATTATGTAAGCTAATTTTAGCAATGTTACAATCAAGAGTGATAAATATATTTGGAACATACAACTTGACCATGCACTTGGTCAGGATACAGGGAAATTCTAGAGCTGAAAAGCATATCTTCTTTTCTAGGAATAAGCAATTTATGGTGGAAAATAGCAAATCAATCCACTAGACTGACCAGAATTATTAATGTGACAAAGTTTCTTGATAGAAACATAGGTTCTTCATTCAAAGTGTCTAGGATCCAATACTAGTTCTACCATTCATTAGCTGAATGGCTTTGAGCAAGTAAATAAATATCTGTACCTCACTTTTCTCATCTGTAAAATGGAAATGATAACGGTGCTAACATTATAGTGTTATTATAATAATTATACTTATTAACACAGCTAAATTGACAAGAATAATGCCTGGGATATAGTGCATGATCACTAATATTGCTTTGTTCAATTCAATGACATACATATCTCTGGTGCATTTAGGAAATGTAGAAAAAATGTCTTAGTATACATAGCAAGGAAATAAGATATCTAAAGCCCCGCCCCCATTCTCTTTAATGATGATTTATAATTTTTTTTCAGAAAGACTATCCATACAAATATAGGGACAGTTTAGAAAGAAAAAAAATAATATACATTATTTAAAATAATCCATCAGTAATATACATTTGTAATGTTTCTGATATGGTTTATATAAATATTTGTCTGAAAAACTTTCTTATGTCTCCCGGGAAGACATTTTTAAAAATATGTTGAGCACATTTCTGTACACATGGATATATAAATAAAATATGCCCAAAAGCCTTTTTAGAAAAATATAAGCTAAAACTTTGCTCATAAGATGAGTTTCTGGAGTAAATAGTTTTATGGCTAAGGTATAAGTACTACATCTTAATTATAGCAGTAGGAATAGTGCTAGTCTCGTGAATTTAGTAAATGCTTTTCCTGAAAAATGTATTCACCAATTGGAAAAAATATAGGTCCATTTTAAAAGATACATAGTCTTATGAAAATAAGATGCTGACAGAATTTTCAGTGCAAATTAAGGTTGCTTCTAAAACAAGGAACAATGAGAAATACATTTGCAATCATAAAAAGAATTTTGCATTGCATCTGCAGCTTTGTTTGCAATTATAATACAATAGTCATTCACCCCATTATAAAGGAACTCGTGAGCTCTGTTAGCTCCTTATTGGTGTTATGAGACAAACAAAAAAAGACTGTATATTGTATGTTAAGGCTGTTCATAAAATATCTGAATACCCCCCACAACTCAAGCTGCAATTAAATGTTCCAAATAGTAGGAGGAGATTGTCCTTACTCTCCAAGTACATCATGAGTATTTCCAGGAATCACTTCTTTCACTACTTGAAATTAAAACAGAAAGAGAAATGTTGATCATCCTAATTTTCTCTCTGTATTTTATTTTTCCTTCTTAATTAAAGAATGTCTTCAAAAGCATATTTAAAAGGAGGTTAGAGTCTGAGTTTTATAAGGGTGGGTTATTTAGGAAGCTAAAGGATTTATTTTTAACTAATATTTCAACATTAACCAATCTTTCCTTAGCACAAACTCTGCTGGGTAAAGATGCTTTTTATTTTTATTTATTTATTTTTTATAGGAGTATAGTTGATTGACAGTTTTGTTAGTTTCCACTGTACAGCAAAGTGAATCAGTTATACATATACATATATCCACTCTTTTCTAGATTCTTTTCCCATATAGGTCATGTAGAGTATTGAGAAGAGTTCCCTGTGCTATACAGTAGGTCCTTATTAGTTATCTATTTTATATATAGTAGTGTGTATCTGGCAATCTCAGTCTCCCCATTTACCCCCCGCCCCTTTCACCTCATGTAACCATAAATTTGTCTTCTACATTTCTGACTCTATCTAAAGATGTTTTTAAATTGACTTTTATTTAAAGAGAGAAATAGGTGTCACTGATAATCACTGAGGTTGATGGCTGTCACTCTACTAATTACAGCCTTTTTAATGGGACATACCCTCACTGAGTTTTGGTGTGTCTCACTCTGTCATGATTCTTCATCTGTTATGTGAAGAAAATGAACCTTATGGGAAAGCCACGTTCCGCTTGTGATCATATTACTGATAGACTGTAAAGGTCACAGGGTTGGAATATGGACACGGAAGAGGCAGAGAATGCTCCTGCTCGCTCAGACCCCAGCCTCTGCCAAGTTTACTCCTCTCTGTTCTTGACCTTCCTCTCACCAGCCGGTGCTCACTCCTTGCTTTTCTGATAGAGAAAACATCTGCTATATGGCTACACTTGGTGATAGGGGAGGCTAGGATACACCCCATAATTCTTGCATTGTTGCCATCCTTACCAATTCCTAAGTCAGGCTTCTGTTCAGGGGAAAACATGTGATTCTTTAAGCAGCATCAAGGGAACTTGTCAAATATAGCCATCTATTATATAAGAGCTTGTGAGAAGCAAATAGCACTGACCTAAAGTTGTCATCAACCAATTAATCAACATAACAGCAAAACAAACAAAAAAAAATGGATGCAACAAGCTAAAAATAAACCTTATGAAACTTTATCTCAATAATGGCCCTCAGGTACACCTGCAAAATGATATACATTTCCCCTCAGATTACCATAAAGGTAATCAAAAGATTATATATGAAAAGTTGACAAAAATCACCTGTGCGAAGTGAGAAACATTGGTCACAGTGCTATCTGTTCAGAAATACCACAAAATCTCAAATTTTCATTAAGATCAAAAGGGAAAATTATAAACATCTTCACTCAACTTATGATTCTTCATTTTCACCAGATGTTCTGCCTACCAGCCCACGTAGAAATAGTTTGTTCTTATCAAAATATGAGTGTCACTTGGGATTGCTTGGGACTTCTCTTTGTATATTTGATATTTTATCTCATCGTCAGTTATATTTCTTTTGTTAATATCAGTATTTGGAATCGAGCAAATGAAAAATTGTGTGATTGCATTTTACCAAAAAATTTAAACATTTGTCCAGTGAATACAGTGTTAACTGTTGATAATAGGTCTGGGAAACACTAAATATTTCATCTCACAAAACGTCATATCTAGGGTAAAAACACTCTCTTAATGAACATAGAAAATCACATATTTTTTAAGCTAGAATCTTGCACAAAATTTTAAATTCGTGAAAAAACAATGAAACAGAGTATATAAAATTCAAATCATCAATAATTAGGATGATCAATTTTTTTTTAATGTTTGAGATATAGTGTCATTTAAAATGTGACATTTTGTTACTTTTCTGCAGTGCCATGAACAAGGAATTAAACATGAAATGATTGAATGGTTATATAGGGGAGGAATTTTTACTAACAATATTTACTAACACTGATTTTAGGCAAGCCAGAAAAAATCAACTTTATCTACAATTGTAAAAAATTAATCCATACTGGACTTTTGTCTTTTTCAAAATAATATTTATAATATTTTAAATCTCAGTTATCATATAGCAATTTAATTTGGCTTCATAACAGTAATAAGACACATAAGTGTACATACACGCACGCACATACACTCACATGGGTAAAATAATCACACGGTATTTCATTTTGTCAAATGGCACAAAAAGCACTCATACCTTATCAATATGGAAGTCACTAGATTAAAGTGGGGGGTGGGGTATTGGTCTGTCAGATTCTGTGAAATGTGGGCAGGGGAATTTTTAAACTCATGTGAAACTACAGAGTGAAGAAGAATTAGAATGAAAATGTTATTTGCTTTAAGAAAAAGAAGGAGCTGGGGCTCTTTTTTTCTTTCTATTAAAACATTCATAAGCTCACAGTACTCTTCAACTAGTAAAAAAAAATTAAAAAGGCAAGAAAATAAATCTTTCAAAATTCTTTTCATAGAAAAGAAATTTCAAATATGCAATAAGAATTCTATTTCTGCTTATGAAGTGAAGCCAACATATGAGGCTGAAAATTCTGTCTGTACATTTATGTCTATAAACTAAATTAATTACACATTTATATGTTTATAATCTCAAATATTAATGATGAATTGTTAAGAATTTGCCATGACTATAAGTTGAGTCTTCTGAACCAAGGTGCTAATTATTAATCAGGACTAAAAAAAAATTCTTGATTGACACATATAAACAGTACTTTAGATAATTATTTTATTTTGTTCTAAGTATGTCTGAAAAATCTAAATTTAATCTTAGATTTTCCAATTCTTAATAATGACTATTAGACATGTTCCCTCTGACAGTAGAATGAGGTAGTAAAAATAAGAGAGAGCATGTTATGTATTTTAAGTGCATTAAACTTATATAAATATATTTATAAATTTAAATATATTTTTAAATAAATATATGTATTTCTCTTTAAAGGATTTTTTTTAACTTTGAAGACAAAATATTTTGGCATAATTTCTACATTTTCTCTCAAATCTTTTTTTGAGAAATTATCTTCTAAATTATAGATAATGTTATACTGGTTCTTCTCTTGATAACTTTGAATATATTTTTTTAAAATGCACATAATTCATAAATCTTAAACCAAAGATAATATTAAACCAATGTTGAGGTTCTATTTGAAGTGCCAGCCTTAAGAGATATATTTAAATTATCAGACCTTTGTGATATAACAGCCAAATGGAATGTGTGGAACTTAGCTTGGAACCTGTTACAAATAAGTAAAAAAAAAGTTATTTGTGGAAAAGAAGGGAAATTCTATTATGGATTGTGTATTAGATAATGTTAAAGATTTACTTTTAATTTTGTTAGCTGTGATAATGACATTGTGATTTCATTAAAAGCATATATTTTCTTTATCACCACAAATACCACCTCCATTACATGGTCCTTAGCCCTCATGGCCATCCCCTATTTCGTATTTTAGGTGAATTGCTTCATCCTTTCCCAGTATGCTTAATACCATTAAGTTGCTTTGAATCCTTCAGGGAAGGGAAGAGAAAAGAAAAGGGATGGAGACGAGAAACAAACCTACACCTAGGCTGTAGAAAATTGAGTGATTATCTTTAGCTTGCGGTAGGTTAGCTACTAATGCTCATAGGTACATAGGGGAAAATGTATCTTTACTGTATACATAAAAAAAGACTATAAACAGACTAAAACACACTAATATCAGTACAAATAGCGTAGGACTCTTATATTTCCTATGTATATACTCTACACCTCTTTCAGCCTATATCTTTGAAATTCCCTGTCCTTTTTCAGGGTTCTCTTAATAAGCATTTTAAATCTATTTCTTTAGTAAAATGGGGCTCAGTGGGATAGGCCTTAAATCCTGACATGAATCTGAATGCTTTTCTCCCTTCAGACCATGATGCTTCTGAATGTGAAGTTCATTAAAAACATTGTCTTTTTTATTTCGCAGAGTGATAGCTAGCAACATGCCCTTCCATATGCATGGAAAAGTCTTTCCAAATGTCCTGCTCCAGGGAAGCCTCTTTCTACCAGGAGCAGCTCTGCAACTGGACTCAGCATCTGGCTGGCCACACATAGCAACAGGCAGACTGGCCTCCCATGCATGTATTTTTGTTTGCATCATCAACCAATGCATTGTTGAGCTGCCAATTTGCTCAGGCAGGGCAACATTGAGAAGTAGGCCAGCTTGATCTTTGGCACATTGTTCTCATCATAAACTCAATCTTATTCTTTGCCCAGGCTGAGAAACAATTATTTCAAAAGATAAGCCTCGTGTTAAAAAAAAAAAAATCTCAGAGCGATTTTACTTTAATTGAATGGTTTTGTATAACATTTGAACCAAATGATGACATTAATGCATGTGACCTAAATTTACCATTCAAAAATACATGTCTCGATTATAATAAATATCATTAAGATTAGCCTTTCCTCCTTTTTCAAAGTATAACCAAAATGAAGATTAAGAATTTGAAGTGAGACAAAAGTGACCAGAAGAAAGGAGTTAGAAAGTGGAGGAGAGAGTATAAGAAAGATAAAACAATGTTTCAGGGAAGTAAGAGAAAAAGCAAGAGAGATGTGAAGAAATGATGATAAAGGTGAGACTAGAGAAAGGAGAGGGAGCAAAGAAGTGAGAGGAATGGGGGAGAAAACAGAAGAAAAGGTGTTCTGAGATGGAAAGTATTCTCATATGTTTACCTTCTCTTTTTGTCCAATCTCATAATCAGTTGCCCATTCTGGGGTAATCTAGAATGTGTCATTATTCAGTTTTGTGAAAAATTCGTTCAAACTGGAATTTTCATGTTGGGTCTCAAATGTTTACTTATCAAAATCTTTACTTATAATAAGTACCAAGTATGCAACTCTATCACTAATGATTAGTTCAGATGAAACGTATCAGAAATGTTGGATGAGAGCTATTATTTAGCAGATTCAGATTTAATGATGCTTGTGTGATACTGTAGCTTCAACCAAGAAAGAGCCTGAGCAGTCTATTTTAAACTCTACAATAAAGAAAGAACTTATTACTGTGACTCATTCATTTTTTCTGAAATAGCTTCAGTCTCTCACTAGCCATACATAGACAGTCATTTTCAGATGATTTTAAAATAGAGATTTTGTTCATGCCAAGAAAACTGACCTCTTAAATGAGATTTCTTTTTTTCATTTTTAAGAAAAGCAACAATTTTCTTCTATGGCTTTCATCATTATCCAGAGACCAGTTTTCTGTCCCATGTGGATTTACTTCAAGAACAAATATAATATTATTTTGGATAATCTATATATTAAAAGGGCTATACAGATGGTGACTAATTCTTAAAATATTCCAAGTTCATGTTGTATTTAGACTGTCCCACAGTGTTATGTGCAATGAGGTGTTTAGCATAGAAAAATATGGTTCTTTAAATTTAAAATGTACTGCTTATAACATAATTCTTCTCTGTGTAAACAAACAGTCTTCCATTTAAGAAACTTCACAAGTTTAAAGTGTTTTATCAGATGTTAATTTGCTCAGAGTTAACAATATGGATAACAATATTTTGTGGAGTGTTCAAACTTATTTGAACATGTAACACATTTTTCTTGGGATACCAATTGATATCAAAAACAAATCTTTATTATTTAATTTGTCCAATAGAAAAATAGAAAAATATGGAGTTAACTCATGAATAGGGTTTTACAAAAGAGGAAAACAACAGAAAAGTTGTGTGTTACAGGCAGTTGTATGTCTCCTAGATGGCGGGTCTCAGTAGTCTGAATTCCTAGCTTGAAAGCATTTGTATCTGTTACTATCACTTTCTATTGATTTATGACTTTTTCACTCAATCTCATTTGTGTAATTCCAGATTGTGAATATACAAAATCAACCAACTAGACCACATCCAGGACAAATCCACCAGGTAAACCATTCTGGCAGTTTTCTTTGATGGATAAACATGTAACTAAACATACCTTGCAAGAAAAACTAATGCAAAATATAAAATTAAAATGACAGAGAAGAAGAGAAAGAAGAGAGAGAAACAGAAGAAAGAACAGAAGAGGCTCCAAGATAAAGTCATGAACTCCAAACCATTTAAATTAAACAGGCAATTAGGAGACATCTTGGGAATACAAGAAACAGCCAGAGAAGCTGGAAGAAAAGTGTCACAAACTCAGGATAAAAACGATTTTTCAGAAGAGAAGTTCTGACAGCAATGCTGAATGCTCTTTTAAAGTTTGAGTACATAAAACATTACCTGAAAACAAGTTATTCAATCTAGGACCTCAGATTATGTATAGGATACGAAATTGGTGTGCCAAGGTTCTTATATCTTTATATATTGTGCAGGTTTCTCAGTGTCTATACTTGTTGGTAGAAATAATTTCAGCCCAGATAAACTTTGTCTCTTGTTTTTAAAGTAAGAACAATGATAGAATTAGCATAGAATATCCACAAATAGAATGTCCCATTTCTAATGGGCACTTTATTTACACAAAAACTATATACCTCTAAATTTTTTAAGTCACCCAAAGATTGGACTTGAGTCAAATCATTCTGATTCAATTCTTTTTGGTACTAACTACTGTCCATGTGGTATTGGGCAAGACATTTGCCATCTGTGGCTTATTTTCATCATTAGTAAAATGGCAGAGGAGTAGTTCTTAACTTATCAGGTTGTGAGGAATAAGAAGGATAATGCATGTAATGGATCTGGAAAAGTGCCTGACCCATCAGTGGTCAATACATGGTATTTGTTGTGGTCTCAACAAACAAACAAACAAAATAATTCCTTTCAGATGTGTTTCACTGAAGAGAAGTTAATGGATAATCTGTTTAGAGAGGTGTGTGGAATGTTCAGGGACCCAAAAAGGAATGTGAGACACTCATAGACTATCAACAGTAGGGAGTCATTGCTACACCTAAGCTTGAAGGGGAAGGAGATAAATTAACAATACCTGTGCCTGATGAGCTGGAGCTACTTATTTCTACCATCGTCTAACTGTGCTTCATGTTGGTTGAACTCAAAGAAGACAAAGACACACAGGTGATACAGCTCTTAGCAGTCAGCTGCCTGCATTTCATTGCACAGAGGAACAGAGATTGTATGAGAAGGGGGAGGGAGGAATAACGTTTTATAACCAGAACATTCTACTCCTTTTGTCACTCAGCATCCATTTTCGTCCTTTACTTGGATGAATATATTTCATACCCAAAGAGGCCTTATCAGCCATCATGTCATCATGGGATGGTGTCAGTTCAGTCTTCCTACCATCTAGAACATAAAGTGTAACTTGAGCCATAGCCGATACTTTTCATATAAAAGACAGTGTAAAGGGCAAAAAGAAACAAACACAACATAAAATATAGCTGCAACAAAACCTACTATAGTAGGTCATAAATCCTAAATTGTTAACCATTGCTTCCTTCTTACATCATCTATTCTATGTTCCCCTTAACCTCTGTCAGTAACTCAGTTGGTCTGGGTTCTGTACCCAGAGGAGTGACCCAAGTCATCAGTTTTAAAAGATCAAAGACCTTAATGATCCTGTCATCACTGGGCCACTGCAGTTTACTTTTGGTCATTATTATTGGATGTGAATTATTAAAATGTGCCTCAGAGAGTCTCCTTGTTTCAAAATATAGTCTTCTTTTACTAATTTTATAATGACTATTCAACCCTTTGATAACTAGGATTGGTCACTTTGCTTGCAGTATAGTGGCATAAGAAGCCGAATGGCTTGAGATAGTCTTAGCTACCAACTTACTGAAGAATGGCTATGCTCTTTCATGGAAACATTCTTCTGTAAGAGTTCCAAGCCTGCCATGTCTAAGGTTGTGGAAAGAGAAATACAAATTCTCTAAGTGGCATAGGCATGTTGCATTTATATATAAAGAGAGATAGAGAAGGAGGAAGCACTCACCTCCATACCTGGTTTCCCAGACCTCTACTCTCTGGTTATCAAAGGTATACCAACATGTGTGGGTTTTAGTTTAAAGCTTATTTTGAATCGTATAGAATAGCACCCTTATTTTACAAGATGTATTCTCCTGGTTGGCACCATAACCGGGCATTCAATAGTCATTCCACCTTTACAACAGTCCAACTACTTCGGTGTAATGAGGTATATCATGAGGCCAGTAATTTTTGTGTACATGTACCTGTTTCTGTACGTCTCCACCAAAAAATGAATTTCTTAGTCAAAGTTATTCTTTACTTGGTTGTCAAAAGTCCTTCTTGGTCTATATGAGGAGGTAAGGTAATAAAGGTACAATTATTTTCCTAGAAACTGAAAATGAGATACTGCCAATTGACATTATTTATTCAAATTAAGAATATCCTTTGCTAAGGGAGAGGTGAGATGCTGTTTTTGTTTGCTCCAGTAAACTTAAGGAAAGTCTTCTAAAAGCAGAATCTGAAATAAGGGTTCAAGAGTATATTATTAAATAAATGAGTATTCATTAGAGAAAAGGAGTAAGGCAGGCAAGACAATGTGAGGAAAGAAGTTATGCAAGGAGTGGATAGCCCAGCTTAAGTCTACATTTATTTAGGCTGATCCCTTTGTCAGCTTTGTCATGATTTGCACCACAGAATTTGTCTCGCTATTAAGACAATGGAGGTTGGGCTTTTGTAACACCATGACATGGAACACTTAAACATGACATAGGACCCCCTAGGATAAAGAGATCAGCCCTCTCAGCCCTGTCAACAAAGTGACATCTGTTCAGCAGAGAATGAGTCTCTGAAGAAGGAGCATTTGTGAACAATTAGCATCTGACACTCACACAAGCTGTGATGCACAGGCCTGCCAAAGGGAAACTGGCGGAGGCACCGTGGTAGGTTACTTAGCTATTTCATTCTTAAGGACACATATCTATTAGCCATTGCCAAATATCCTTAGATGTCAAACACTTTAATTACCAATTGTTTCCTATGGCAATTGCTCCCACTTTGTCTCTGATGATCAGTTGCTGCTGTCTTACCTTTGTGTCTCAAGGAGCTAATTATTGAAATTAAGGCACACAATGCAGTGACAACATATCCAGCCATCTTCTCCAACTTCCAGAGTGCAGCCAAGACAGAATTTTTCAAAGGATGTTGGTACTTCTCTTGACAATGCATTTCTTAGTGCCCTGATGAAAGGAATATCCCGGTCTGTGGCATAGACAGTGGCTGAAGGGATGGATCCTAATATAATAATGACAGGATGCCCAGCACCCACTCCCCATTTCAAAGTGTTTGCATTTAATCTTATATAGCCTGCCAAGGATATTCTTGAGTTTTAACCTTATTGACACTAGGATACTTTTGAGTACAGGCTTCAATGGACCAACAAAGCAAATTATTAGAGTCAATCTGTGGTCATCAATCATAAATGCCACAGTAATTTCTATATCCTTGGTGAGTGTAACCAGTCTCAGAAAGCCATCTTGATAGTCTGTTTCTTGGGGACAATTCTTGGTGCCATTTGTTATATCAATAATAGTCTTAATAGGAAATATAATTCTACTCAAAGAACTTAACTGAAAAGTTTTAATGATGCAACCATTTACTGATGTACGCCCCAGTGTAAAGGAACCAAAAATACATGTTAAGATGCCCAGGAACTAACAAGAGCAGAAAGTCAATTCTACCATACGCCTGATATTTGTATTGGTGCCTGAGAACTGATTCTCAGCCACTGTCAGGCTGCTGAATTGAAGCAGAAGGGAGCAAAGGAATAAAATAGCTGACCACCTTCTCATTCCCTCCTACTTCTTGCTTATGCCTCCCATCAACTGCAACCAACTGGATACCAAAGGCCAAGGAAACTGAAGCAATAAAACCCATAGGCCTCAACCCACCAAGACACAAAGCAGAGAAAAAAGAGAATGAATCTGGCTGAACAGATAGAGAATAACTAGCATATTTGTGTTAGATATTATTGTTATTTAATTATTATTAGTCTGTTTTCAGTCTTATTTCTACTACTTCTGGACCACTGGTGAGTCTAGTCATGGAGAGCCTTTCAAACAAAAATGAAAGTAATTCTGTGGCATGGGTTATACAAAGAGCTTTTTGACACACAAAAAAATCCTGTCACTTAACTTTAATTTCTTTGGGATGTTTAAGAAGTTGGATTGTAAGACTTACTTTTTATATGATAGCACTATACTCCTTGAAGGGTTAATAATAAAGTAAATCATATAGAGGCAGAGGTAACTGCAGTTATAAGTTCACACTTTAGAAAGAATGATCTGACATTCAGCTGAGGGCAAAAGTATGTTAAGAAAATAGTCCACATACTTGGAAAAGTAATGTAAAGGGAAATAAGTGAAAAAATATATTATCAGTGAAAAAGGGCAACATCAAACTTGGATAAGGTCCAGCCCTGAGAAGAAACAAAGGCTAAAACTCTGCAAAATGTTTTCTAATTTTCTAACTTTTATTGGACTGTTAGTCTTAGAATTATCTTATAAATTGGATTCCCAATTGGTTAGTAATTTTAGTTAATTGCAAAATACGTAAAGGTGGCTATAGCTTTTATTTAAGCAAGCAAATTTAAAAATCAGGACAAATGAGTGTCCATGCGTACAATCTAACAGTTTCTTCCACAGTGAAGAAAAAACGTTCATATGGTCATGGATGATTAATTAAGACTTTGAAAATGACTATATTTTGTTCATTAATTTTAAGACTTTTAAAGTTTCCTAAAAATGTATTTGAATTTTTTTCTTCCATTTAGAAATGAATTTAGGAAAACACTTCACTTTTTGGATCCAGAATTCCAAGTAATAAATCACAAGCAGAAAGATGTTGTTTAGGAATAATGAGGAAGTGCTTTCTGCAGCTTCTGTTAGTGGTTGGCAAAGATTCTGGGATGATTAACTTGGGAGGCTACCCTGAAGCATCTACTAATGAACCCCACAAGGTGCTCTCATCCTTGATAGGTAGAGACAAAGGCTTTCAGAAGTTGTTTTGCATCTTGGGAAGATGACAACTGGTATATATTCTTAAATAAAATCTGAACTTTGCACTAGTATGACGCACACTAATCTCTTTATCACTGTGAAGCTTGTTAAAAATTAATGAAAATCTAGCCACCAGTTTTCATCAAAATACTCATCAGACTATCCCTCCTCTGCATAGTGGAGAAGCACTCTTCAGCCTCGGACCAGTGCATTAAAGCCTCCTTCGCTGTTCATTGTCACAGTGGACCATAGCAACTAGAAAGAGCCATTATAGTCTATCATGCCAATAGTCTGTATGTGAGGACTCCCTTAGTATGCATTGACAGAATACACCACGACGGCTTCACAACATAGGATTATGATTTCAGTGGAAGAACCATAATGATTGTATTAAGATTTCAGTGAAATTTCAATAAAAGCATCTCATATACTTCTCACAAGATCATAATGACTCACCAGCAGAAGTTAAACAATTAAAAAAAGGGGGCTTCCTTGGTGGCGCTGTGGTTGGGAGTCCGCCAGCCGATGCGGGGGCGCGGGTTCGTGCCCCGGTCCGGGAGGAGGATCCCGCGTGCCGCGGAGTGGCTGGGCCCAGTGAGCCGTGGCCGCTGGGCCTGCGCATCCGAAGCCTGTGCTCTGCGGCGCAAGGGGCCACAGCAGTGGGAGGCCCGTGTACCGAAAAAGAAAAAAAAGAAAAGAAAATTAAAAAAAAGGAGACATAGTAAAACTGGGTCGTTTCAAAGCCATATTTTTATTCCTCCTCTTTTCAAATTATTTTCTTGTTTTACACAAATAGCAAATAATCAGGGATGAATTTACCAACAAGTTTACAAAATAAATGTAAATAATAATGATATTGACAACAATAATAAACATTTATTGATTACTATGCTCACTTGTTGTGCCAGGTATGGCTCTACTTACTTTGAAGCTATCATCTTATTTTATAACAAACCACCCCTGAGGTTAATACTATGATTTTTCCTTCATCACAGGTTGGAAAACAGGGCCTTAGAAAGGGTAACTTGCTCAAGGGCCTACTTGGTCAAATGCTCTAAGAAAATGAGTTTAACCACTGGACTAATCTTACTTTACCAATTGTATAAATTCAAATTAAGGCATTCAGAATTCTCGTGAATGGTTGTCATTCAATCTGAGTTTATTAGTAAGGAATCATGTACATTACTAAAAACTTAGGTAATCTTGAGTAACCTTTTGCAAATGCCTTTCAAAATGTTCTCATACTGTTTTCCTAGCTACAGTAGAGAAAGGTATGACTGGTCCCATAGCATAAATATGGAGATGAAAACAGTGATCTCTGACTTCAGTCCAGTTTATTCAGGGTGCCTCAAGGAAGGTAAAACAGCCAGATCATCGACTAATGGAGCTGAACTTACTTGTTTTGTTCCCCATATTCACAAACCTTTTCTTCTCATGAAATCTAAAACAAAAGATTAATATAGAAGAGAAGTAAGAGCTGGGCTGTTCCTCCTACCTGGGGCGGAGGGTGGGGGGGAGCAGTGGAGCTCAGATCATTTGCCTCTGTCCAGCCTTTTGCCTGTCTTTTAAGGGAACTCCTCAGATTATAAAACAATGCTTCAACTGATTTTAACATTTGACAACCTGCATCTTTGCTCAAGATATAAGTCAAATACATATTGAATTTGTGAAAGTGACAAATAGAAACAAGTTTGCACACCCATATGCATTTTCATCAAACTATTGGAACTCTGGAAAATATATAAAACTTTCAATTGGCCTCAGTAGAAAGGTGTCCTCTGGAAACCACATTTTTATGAAACTCAGTAGGGTGGTTTTCTTCCCAATTTGGGAGGGGTCATTAGCAATCTGCTTTAAAGTATTAAATATCATGACAGTGTGTAAATAAATGGAATTTTAGTCAATACCCCATTTATTTTTATATGGACAAGGTTTAGGAACATTTTAGACTGGGAAAAATTATTTTTTATTGACCTCATAGTGTTATAGTGGAAACCTTGAACCAGCCAGTGATCCATGTCATTTTACTGCACATGTCACATTAGAACAGCAGACATTCACAGCCAACAATAAACAGGGCAACGGTAAGCAGCCTCCACTATAATGTCCAAACAACCACGTATGACATTATGCATTAATATTGCTAACTCTTTTAGCAATGCTTTATATAATAAAAGAGTCCTTTTACCCAGGAAACATATCACATAGAAATGTCATAATGTTCCAGAAAAAAAACTGTACATGATTACAGATATATATTGAGGGTGGGTAATCAAAAGAAAAATAATTTGTCATCTTGGTTGTCACAGTTGAGTCAGGTAGAAAGAGAAAGCCTTTTGAAAAATAAAATTCTAGCAGAAATATGGTGGATGTTATCTTTTTGTTTAGACTGTGAGCTACTTAAATCTAACTGGGGAATTAAGTGTGCAAGTGAAATTCACATTAACCCGTAAGTGTATTGTTAGAAGAAATATGTACATATTTTTATCATAAATGTAGTGTCACCCACACCCCCTTAGAAAAGGTAAAGGACATTCCACTGTACTGAGAAACCAGTTGCAACCATGGTAGTGAGAATACTGCCCCTGGGTTATAATTTTTGCTCTAAATTTACTGTGTGATTTGACACAGTCGTCACTGTGTTTCAGTAACTCAGCCAAAGGCCTCAGATTCTGATCAGTGAGAAGAATGTTATTTACTCCTTTTTACCCTCACAGGAATATTGTGATGTTTCAAGAGATGATGTCTGTTAAGTGCTTGCTTAGAAAGCAAGTGATTTATAAACACTGATATTACAGAAGGAAACGTAGGCTCTTGACAGTCACAAGAAAGTGCAATGACAGATCTTACTCTTTCCAAACTGCAACCCAATATATTTCTTTTTAACCAGGATATAAAAAGTTTGGGTTTTAAAAGAGTGCACATTTAAAGAAGAAAAAAGATTTAGGAATAAATTCTGAAAAATCATAAACATTTTACCACTATCTGTAGCTGAAATAAATAAATATATATATATATATTTGAAAAGTATAAATTATTATTGTGCAATGCAATTGTTTCCCAGTTTGCATGCTTACATAATAATATGTATCTACATTCATACATAGACACAAATAGGAATGCAATATATATATATATATGTATATATATATATATATATATATATGAATATACACAGTATGTATATGTGTGTATTTAATATAATTTCTTAATATGGGTTGGTGTGAAAGACAGAGTTATTTTTTATGCTGTTTTGATTTAGACAATCTTAGAATCCCATATGCTTTAAAAGGTATACAATATTCTTTAAAATTCTATTTCTGACTAACCACTTACATATCTCAGTGGCACAGCAAATGTTAATGGAAACTGTCAAATATTCCTGCAAAATAATGCATATCGTTTTTCCTTTAAAATTCATAGATTAATTTATATTTAATTATTTTACTCAGGACTTACCCTAAAGCATCAGTCTTCTCATAAATGGAATGGAAGATAGTACTTTTCATAAAGGGTTTGGCAGGTTTGGGGGGTGTTCCATGCCTGCCCTTCTCTATACTTTTGGGCATATAGTCAAGACTCTAGTTTCAGAAAGAACCTTTTTTTTTTCCCTAATTGAGTTGTTCTAAATGTCTGAATATTTTTCCCCCAAGGGCCTCAACGTCCCAAAGTCATATCATTCAGTGTGGCTTCACGGTCAGAATTTTTTTTAATGAAAAAGAGAATTGTTTTATGTTAATTACCATTGCTCAAAGTCCAAGATGCCATTCAAGAAAGATGGCATTAACCCTGATCTGTTCTCTTCTCATTTGACCTTCTCCCTTTCCAAAATTCATCTCTCACAGCAGTTAATTGAAGAGTCCAAGTCCCATGTGTCTTCAATTGCATGTTCTCTTGGTTGCAATACGAAAGGAAAATCTACAGTGTACTGATTTCCTCCACCCCTAATTAGAATGTAAGCCTCATTAGTTTATTTTTTTGAAGTACTTAAAACAGTACCAGAAAACCTAGAAAAATCAAGACTTTGCAGAGTACTTCCACTTCATCTTCAAAATTCAGATGCACAGTGATAGCTTTCCCACATCTGACAAAGCTTCCTTAAATCATGAAGGTAAGTAAGAGGAATTCTTTGCCAACAGCTGAAAAACAGATTCCCCAAAGTTTGAGACAAGCAGAAGAACAGTTGTATCTTCTCTGTTCCTGGAAGGGTAGGATATTTCAAAGAATAAATGGGCAAGTGAAGAAACCTTCCTCATTTACATAGCCATTCTAAAAAGTTCAGAACTCTTTTTTATTTTTTAAATTTTTTTTATTAGTCTCTGCTTTACAACAAAGTGAATGTCATACATATACATCTGTTCCCACATCCCCTCCCTCCTGCGTCTCCCTCCCTCCCACCCTCCCAATCCCACCCCTCCAGGCGGCCACAAAGCACTGAGCCGATCCCCCCGCGCCACGTGGCCACCCCCCACCATCCATCCACTCCACGCCCGGCAGTGCATACATGTCCATGCCTCTCCCCCGCCCTGTCACAACACCCCCCTCCCCATATCCCCAAGTCCACCTCCAGTAGGTCTGTGTCTCTATTCCTGTTTTACCCCTAAGTTCTTCATGACATTGTTTTTTTTCTTAAATTCCATATATATGTGTTAGCATACGGTATTTGTCTTTCTCTTTCTGACTTACTTCACTCTGTATGACAGAGAACTCTTAATAGACCATCAACTCAGTGCTTATAGGCAAACTGAGCTGCCTGTATTCCTGTTTTCAACTGGGTTGTGAGGGTAAGTTAGGTACCTTAAGGATCTGCAATTAACTTATTCAGAGCTCTCAGCCTATCACTGAGCCCACTGCAATGGCAATTTGCTAAATGGTACTCTGGTGATCAGAAAGAGGAAACATAGTTCCCAGTGTGCTAACTTAGTCCCAGCAAGTCATTTGCATACTGGAATACTCCAGCTGATTTCAGCCCATTTATCCCACAATGTACTAGACATGGCAAAGCACACAGTCAATTCAATAGCCTTAAAATCAAAGTTAAACAAATGCAGCACAGACAGAGAATTTGAAAGCAAGATACCAGTGAGAGTAAGGAAAATATGGTTTAAAAACGTTTGTGATAAACCACGTCTCTCCAATGTGATAGGTATTAGGTTGCCTGTAATGTGGAGACATATATATGTGTGTGTATATATATATATATATATATATATATATAATCCAATGGTTGAGAAGTTCAACTAGAAGTTTAACAAATACACATAACTCAGCACAAAAAAGAACAAGCTTTATAACATTTGTCCTTCTTTCTCTTGATGATTATAAGACTTCAATAGGCTTTCAAAACTCAGAAATAACCCACATAATGCATTTTTAGAACATTTAAAAAAGAGGTTAAATATAGCATTATGTTCTAAAACCAGAGAAGGCGGCATTTATAAATTTACTTCCCTGTTCTGTTTGCTTCTTTTCCATATTTAAATTAAATATTATAGTATTCTTTGTATTTATCACTAATGGCAAACACATTTGCAGAATATGTGAAGATAGATTTGAAAAGTTGTTATTTGTTTGACCTATCATAAGGATACAAGATGTGAGATAACCCATTCTCCACTGTGTGTGGCTTCTTAAAGAGGGCTTGAAGAATATGCAATGAAAAATTATTTTCTATTTATCATGTTACATACAGTGCTCATAAAACTGGAAATTATAGATTTTCAGTAGGAACATTATTTAAAACATATATTGTATGCTTGTTGGTTCAGAATAAGCTATAAGCTTAAAAAATAAATTGATTTAAATTGTGTAACCTGTTATGATAGAAGAAGTGTGTTGAGTGTGCAGTTGTAATAGGAGTGACATTTAACTGCTCAAGAATTTTCCCTACAAAACTGAAAAATTCACACTTACTTTGAAAAAAAAGTTTCTCCTCTGGACAATGTAAAATATTTATTCCTGAAGAGAATTTATGTATGAACAACCCTGGAGAATGACACCAATACCAAAATGAGGTCTGGAACCATGCTTCATTTTTCCTTGTTATATTGAATAAAAAAAAATGAACCTTACGAATTGAATGCTACAGGGCACTCTGATTCGCACAGATTAGCCGGTTGTGCAGTAAGAAAAAAAATCCCAACCTCACAGAGGGAAATGAGTAAATCCACCACAACACCCTACAACCCAAAATTAGATAACAATACATGGTGGATCACAGCAGGACAACTGATCATTTGCAGTTAAGCAACAGTATGAGAATCTGCACGTTAATGCCCGTTCTCATTGCCCTCAAGACCCACAGGGTGACACGAAGGGCTCAGAGGAAGATTATGCACCCAATACTGCACCACGACTGAGAAATCCAGGGTCAAGTTTTCAGCAAGTTCGGCAGCAGGCAGCGAACAAGCCAGATCCCCTCTCACCTCCCTTGGGGAGCAAGCAATTACATGGTAAACACACTCTGGTCACTTGGATCTAAGTAGTTGTTTCTGGAACTAGCAACAGAAACTGTTTGGTATCTGGGGAGGATAACTCTTGCTATCTGACACACTCAACTCGGAAGGTAACTGATGCTTAGGGCCCACGCAGACTGTGTCTCCCAATACCAGAGTGAGAATGATGTGGATCATTTTTCATAGCAATATTTGAAAGACATAATAGTAAAATAAAATTCAAGTTTTATGGTTTACTTAAATATTGCTTCTAAGGAATACAGACACAAATATAATAATAAATAAAAGGAAAAAAACAGAGGGCAGTAGAGGAATAAGAATGAGGTAAGTAGGTAGATGGGAGAGAAGGGCATAGATGAAAGCTGGTCTCTTGGCCTTGACACACTTACATTTTGGGACCGATAATTCTTACTTTGGGGTCCTGCCCTGTGCACTAGATTCCACTAGCTTCCCCTCTTCCAGTTATGGCAACAAAAAAATGTCTCCAGACATTGACAAATATTCCCTTGGGTGAGGTTAGTGGTCAGGGAGCAAAACTGCCCTTGGTTGAATATCACTGGATTAGGGAAAAGAAACAGAAAAGTAGAAGGAAAAAAAAATCAAAAACAGATTTAAAAAAAAAATGACCAGTCCCTTACTTTATGCCAGGCATTGTGCTAAATCCTTTACACTTATTATCTCACTTAATACTTAGAATACTACTATGACAGATGTATTCTTATCATTGCTCTTTTCACTCTAAGAAAATAAAAACTTTATCATTTAAATAATTTGCACAAGATTCTGTGTCTTGCTGATGCAGTTTGCTGTCTGAAAATCCGACTAGGAGATAACAGAGTTTTGCTGGTTACAGAATTGGGACACCAAGACTACCTCGTGCCGATTTGGTCCCTAACATCTGCAGAAAAAGTAAAATTACAGTGTGAGACAGGAATCTTTCCCACCATCAGAGAAGGCACATTAAAAGAATAGTTTTTTTTTTCTTTTTCAAGAAACATGCCAAAGGAAAGGACTTCTCAGTTTTTCTGAAGTGCTTATCATTATTAAAAGAAAAAAAAATAACTCTGAAAACTAAAACGAAAGCTAGAGATACAATTTATTTCTGTTGATATTCTTTTGGAGCCCAATAGGGAAATGGTAACATAGTTAAGACCAATCAAAGAAAACGACATGGAACTGCTTTTGCAACGTGTCTCTTTCAAAAGTGTCAATTTTCCTAAATGTTCCCACGCTTCAGGAAAAAAAAAAGTCTTAATAAATGCTCTACAGACAAATTTGCTAAAAATAACACACAGCTAAATAATCCAATTCTCACCCAATGTGAGAAAACTAGATCTGCCTTTCTGGTGGAAGCATTGTCCTTTGCAGGAATCATGTGGTACAGTCTGCAGGGAACTAATGACTCATAGAGACTTGCAGACTTGAACTTTACTTTCAGTAATGAAACCATCTCAAATTTATTTTTTAGCCACTCTGATCAATGTTAGTCTTATCCACAGTGTATAAGTGGGACTGATCTAAGTATCCGTCATTACCTTCCCGGATTCTGAGATCTCAGCAGAGTGATCTGAGAGAAGCCTGCTAGTCTTGGTAGTTTCTTGCAGGCTACATATATAAAAATACCCTCTCAACCCAACAGGCTCAGGAAATTATTAAAAACTGAAGACATACCTGAAATTGTGCTTGTAAAGGTCTACACTCACTCATTTGTGGTTGACTGTGTATATTTAAATGATATATTTCCTATAAGTCTTATAGGAAGAACACATAATTGTGTTCTAATTAAAATGTTTAAAATATCAATATAAATGATTTCTAATGTAATATCATTTTGTGTCCATAATGAATTGAATGTCCTCAACTTCATTTATTATGAGTCAACATTCATCTATCGCCACATCAGAGACGTATTTGTCTAAGCCTTTACATGTTGATGGGGCAGTTTTTCAGACACAAGCTGGAAAGTAAATTGTATCTTCCTTCAAAAAGCTGACAAACTAGCAGGAGAGTGGCAAGAGAGACACAGGTAATTGTAATATGGTATACAGAGAGATACACATTAGAGAAATGTAAGGCAGATACTATGAGAGCACAAAGAGTGAAAGAGGCATTCTTCTAGAGAAATAAGGAGATCCCTGAAGTTTCAGCATCAAGTGAGTTGGAGAGCCTGAGAGGAGATGTAGTCAGAGAGATGACAGGGTCAGACAGTCTTGCTTTGTAGGTGCTTAGTAGGACTTTAATTTTATTTTGAGCAAAAATGACAGCCTTGAGAGGGTTTTGAACAAAATAATGAACTCATCTGATTTAAATGTTAGCAGGATCAGTGGCAGTTATATTAAGAACAAACCAAAGAAAAGAGACAAGAATGTAAGCAGGGTCATCAATGCACTAATACAGGAGGAAAATTAAAATGGCTCAAATGAGAGAAAGGGAGATCATGGAAAGAAGGAAATGTAGTTTTAAAAGAAATCCCATGTTGGTACTAAACCTAGAAAATACTTTGAGGTGAGACTGAAAACTCTTGAATGCAGTCTAAGGTGTTCAGATAATTTTCTGTAGTCAACTGAGAATCTCTGAGGGTTGTATTAATTTTAAACAAGCCTTTATTGAAGTATAGTTGATTTATAATATTATATTACTTTCAGGTGTACAGCATAGTGATTCAGAGTGTGTACAGATTATATTCCATTAAAAGTTACTACAAGATAATGGCTATAATTCCTTGTGCTGTATAATATATCCTTGTCTCTTATCTATTTTATACATATTAGTTTGTATCTCTGATCCCATACCCCTAATTTGCTCCTCTCACCTTCCCTCTCCCCATTGGTAATGGCTAGTTTGTTCTCTATATCTGTTTGTCTGTTTCTGTTTTGTATATACATTCGTTTGTATTATATTTTAGATTCCATATGTGATATACAGTATTTGTCTTCCTCTGACTTATTTCACTAAGCATAATAGTCTCTAGGTCCATCCATGTTGCTGCAAATGGTAGAATTTCATTCTCTTTTATGTCTGAGTAATATTCCACTGTATATATACGCCACATCTTAATCTGTTGATAGACACTTGGGTGGCTTCCATATCTTGGCTATTATAAATAGTGCTGCTATGAACATTAGGGTTCATTTACCTTTTTGTATTAGTGCTTTCATTGTTTCTAGATATATACTCAGGAGTAGAATCACTGGATCATATGGTAGCTCTATTTTTAGTTTTGGGGGGAACCTCCATATTGTTTTCTATAGTGGCTGCACCAATTTACATTCCCACCAAAAGTGTACAAGGTTCCCTTTCCTCTACATTCTCTCCAACATGTATTATTTGTAAACTTTTTGATGATAACCATTCTGACAAGTGTGAGGTGATATTTCATTGTTCTTTTGATTTGTATTTCTACAATGATTAGCAGTGCTGTGCATCTTTTCATGTGCCTGTTAGTCATCTGTACGTCTTCTTTGGAAAAATGTCTATTCAGGTCTTCTGCCTATTTTTTGATTGCATTGTTTGTTTGATATTGAGTTGTATGAGCTGTCTATATATTTTTAACAATTAAAATATAATTTTAAGAAAAAATAAAAAAGTATATATTGATAAACATTAGGATGCTACAATGATAACTAGCATAAAATATAGAACTAAAAACCAAATATGTAAAAGAAAACTATAATGGATCATTTGAAATATAGTAAAATATACATTTTTTAGAAGATCAAATCAAGAAAGATTATGATAACACAAATAACTAAAAACAATAAAGTGATAAATTGTATACACACACCAATATAAAAGATTAAAAGTTATTAAACATCATTTTGCACAACTGCATGTTAATAAATGTGAATATCTTAATGACATGTGTAGAACAATAATTAAAGCATTTCCAGAAGAATAGACTATAATCAAAGTAGTGCTTCAGAGGATAATTTCCTGTGCAGGACAAATTTTAGAGAGTAATGTGGGATGGCTAAAATGATGGGTACTCCTAGAAACTACCTAAAGTTATAAGCTCTTGAAAATGATTGCTGCCATGGTGATCAAAAAATAATAAACATAAAAATGTGATGCAGGGAGAAACTAGCAGGATTTGGTAACTGCTTATTCTGGGATCATAGAAAAGCAGTTTCCTAATTTCCAACCCTGGGGAAAGCCATTAATACAATATAGAGAAGTGAAAAGAAATAACTTGAATGGAAATAACAATAAGCTTTTTTTGAATAAAGCATGACAGGAAAATGGAATTTAATAATACTAAAGGGAGAAGATAGATTTAAGGGAGCTATCCATCCCTGATATATTTTAGGTTAAGAACCAGATTGTTTTATTGGTCACAAAGGTAAATTAAAAGAGGCACAGGGCAATACGGATGGGCTATCCCAAGTATTTAATGCAGCAAACATCAAGTCTCTTGCCTGTGAAAGTGTGCGTGTTTATGAAGGAAGAAAGGTACATTATTTCATGAATCAGCCTGACAGCCCTTAGCTTGTCTACTCTAGAACTGCATAAAATGGTCTGACATACAATGTAGGGATGATATCAAAGTCAGAGGGTTCCTTCAGTACTGCCTTTGCTTAGGAATTGGAGTTCTAAGTCTTCTGGGATCTAGGATATCACAATATTTTATGGGATTCTAGTTGAAATATTGTCCTGACAAAGTTCAAGGCAGACCCCTCATAAGTATAAAATAATAATTTTATTTTTATAATATACAAATTTTCTACCCACTATTATTTATTTCTAATGTAGTATATAAATATATATCATTCTCACCATTAACATTTGCCAAGTTAGAAATTAATACTGTACATGTAATATTTCTGTAATCTTTCCACCTTACCCAACTCTTCAGTGATTTCATGAACTGTCTATATATATATATATATATATATATATATATATATATATATATATATATATATATATATATATATATGACACACATATAGTTTGCAGTATTATTAAAAATATCTCCTTTAATAAAGATGTTCAGGTCCTTCTAAAATTAGGTGAATGAATGGTAATATATAATGATGAAGAAAGTCGTCAGGGATATAGAGGATTAACCTCTACTCTTGGTTAAATTTTAATTGACTATTTTCTCTTTAACTAATTTCCATCAAAGTAAAAACTTTAAAATATTTTTCTTAAGAAATGGCAAGTTACCATTTTTTAAGATGTCATGTGTTTAAGCCACACTAGTTCTACAAGAAGAAGACAGGATAAGATTTTCCTCAATATATATTAATGGTTTTTCTAGTAATGATTAAATCATCGTTTGCATTTCATGGTATGAAAAATTGCTTTTGTTCTTTGTGGAGTGCTCAGTGTCATTCTCCTCTTGTCAAAAAGTAAATTAAATAGCTCAAAGAGGCTTTGTGCAGAAACATTTGTTTCTTTATTATGTTCAAGAAGGTTGGGAAATACAGATATTGCCTCTCTTTGCAGAAGGCAGTATAATAACTCTTGAAAAGAATATAAGCAGAGTTGTTAGCAAGAATAAATGCAAATAATATGGCTAAAGTCCTAGGTTGGGAATACCTAGAACAAGTGAGATCCATTATGACCACATGTTTAAAGTTGCATTCAGATTATTTCCACTGAAAAAGGATATTTGATAAACTTTCAGAATTAAAATAAACACATCCATTTGTCGTTTCTTCAGTATTTAGAACTTGACTAGTAAACAAGCTTTCCCTCACTTCTTTTTCTGTTTTGTTTTTATTTTATTATTATTTTTTAACATCTTTATTGGAGTATAACTGCTTTACAATGGTGTGTTAGTTTCTACTTTATGACAAAGTGAATCAGTTTTACATATACATATATCCCCACATCTCTTCCCTCTTGCATCTCCCTCCCTCACACACTCCCTATCCCACCACTCTAGGTGGTAACAAAACACCGAGCTGATCTCCCTGTGCTATGCAGCTGCTTCCCACTAGCTACCTATTTTACATTTGGTAGTGTATATATGTCCATGCCACTCTCTCACTTTGTCCCATCTTACCCTTCTCACTGCCCATATCCTCAAATCCATTCTCTAGTAGATCTGTGTTTTTATTACCATCTTGCCCCTAGGTTCTTCATGACAATTTTTTCTGTTGCTTTTTGGATTCCATATATATATGTTAACATACGGTATTTGTTTTTTCTCTTTCTGACTTACTTCACTCTGTATGATAGACTCTAAGTCCATCCACCTCATTACAAAGAACTCAATTTCGTTTCTTTATATGGCTGAGTAATATTCCATTATATATATGTGCCATATCTTCTTTATCCATTCATCTGTTGATGGACACTTAGGTTGCTTCCATGCCTTGGCTATTGCAAATAGAGCTGCAGTGAACATTGTGGTACATGACTCTTCTTGAATTATGGTTTTCTCAGGGTATATGCCCAGTAGTGGGATTTCTGGGTCGTATAGTAGTTCTATTTTTAGTTTTTTAAGGAACCTCCATACTGTTCTCCACATTGGCTGTATCAATTTACATTCCCACCAACAGTGCAAGGGGGTTCCCTGTTCTCCAAACCCTCTCCTGCATTTATTGTTTGTAGATTTTTTGATGATGGCCATTCTGACTGGTGTAATATCTCATTTTAGTTTTGATTTGCATTTCTCTAATGATTAAAGATGTTGAGCACTCTTTAATGTGTTTTTTGGCAATCTGTATATCTTCTTTGGAGAAATGTCTATTTAGGTCTTCTGCCCATTTTTGACTGGGTTGTTTGCTTTTTCAATATTGAGCTGCATGAGCTGCTGTTAAATTTTAGAGATTAATCCTTTATCAGTTGCTTCATTTGCAAATATTTTCTCCCCTTCTGAGGGTTGTCTTTTCATCTTGTTTATGGTTTCCTTTGCTGAGCAAATGCTTTTAAGTTTCATTAGGTCCAATTTGTTTTTATTTCTATTTCTCTAAGAGGTGGGTCAGAAAGGATCTTGCTGTGATTTTTGTCATAGAGTGTTCTGCCTATGTTTTCTTCTAAGAGTTCGATAGTGTCTGGCATTACATTTAGGTCTTTAATCCATTTTGAGTTTATTTTTGTGTTAGCGAGTGTTCTAATTTCATTCTTTTACACATAGCTGTCCAGTTTGCACAGCAACAATTATTGAAGAGTCTATCATTTCTCCATTGTATATTCTTACTTCCTTCATCAAATATAAGGTGACCATATGTGCATAGGTTTTTCTCTGTGCTTTCTACCCTGTTCCATTGATTTATATTTCTGTTTTTGAGCCAGTACCATACTGTCTTGATTAGTGTAGCTTTGTAGTATAGTGTGAAGTCAGGGAGCCTGATTCCTCCAGCTCATTTTTTTCTGTCTCAAGATTGCTTTGGCTATTCAGAGTCTTTTGTGTTTCCAGACAAATTGTGAAATTTTTTGTTCTAGTTCTGTGAAAAATGCCAGTGGTAGTGTGATAGGGATTGCATTGAATCTGTAGATTGCTTTGGGTAGTATAGCCATTTTTACAATGTTGATTTTTCTAATCCAAGAACATGGTATATCTCTCCATCTATTTGTTTCATCTTTAATTTCTTCCATCAGTGTCTTATAATTTTCTTCATACACGTCTTTTTTTCTCCTTAGGTAGGTTTATTCCAAGATATTTTATTCTTTTTGCTGCAATGGTAAATGGACGTGTTTTCTTAATTTCACTTTCAGATTTTTCATCATTAATGTGTAGGAATGCAAGAGATTTCTGTGCATTAACTTTGTATTCTGCTACTTTACCAAATTCATTGATTCACTCTAATAGTTTTCTGGTAACATGTTTAGGATTCTCTATGTATAGTATCATGTCACCTGCAAACAGTGAGCACTTTACTTCCTCTTTTCCAATTTGGATTTCTTTTATTTATTTTTCTTCTCTGATTGCTGTGGCTGAAACTTCCAATATGATGTTGAGTAAAAGTGGAAAATCTTGCCTTTCTCCTGATCTTAGTGGAAATGGTTTCAGTTTTTCACAACTGAGAACGACATTGGCTGTGGGTTCGTCATATATAGCCTTTATTGTGTTGAGGTAAGTTCCCTCTATGCCTACTTTCTGGAGGGTTTTTATCATAAATTGATGTTGAATTTTGTCAAAAGCTCTCTCTGCATCTATTAAGATGATCATATGGTTTTTCTCCTTCAATTTGTTAATATGGTGTATCAGATTGATTGATTTTCATATATTGAAGAATCCTTGCATTCCTGGGATACATCCCACTGAATCATGGTGTATGATCCTTTTAACGTGTTGTTGGGTTCTGTTTACTACTATTTTCTTGAGGATTTTTGCATCTATGTTCATCAGTGATATTGGTCTGTAGTTTTCTTTCTTTGAAGAAAACCAGACATCTTTGTCTGGTTTTGGTATCAGGGTGATGGTGGCCTCATAGAATGAGTTTGGGAGTGTTCCTCCCTCTGCTATATTGTGGAAGAGTTTGAGAAGGATAGGTGTTAGCTCTTCTCTAAATGTTTGATAGAATTCGCCTGTGAAGCCATCTGGTCTTGGGATTTTGTTTGTTGGAAGATTTTTAATCACAGTCTCAATTTCAGTACTTGCGATTGCTCTGTTCATATTTTCTATTTTTTTCCTGGCTTAGTCTCAGAAGGTTGTGCTTTTATAAGAATGTGTCCATTTCTTCCAGATTGCCCATTTTATTGGCATATAGTTGCTTGTAGTAAGTTCTCATCATCCTTTGTGTTTCTGCAGTGTCAGTTGTTACTTCTCCTTTTTCATTTCTAATTTTATTGATTTGAGTCTTCTCCCTTTTTTTCTTGATGAGTCTGGCTAATGGTTTATCCATTTTGTTTACCTACTCAAAGAACCAGCTTTTAGTTTTATTGATCTTTGTTATTGTTTCCTTCATTTCTTTTTCATTTATTTCTGATCTGACCTTTATGATTTCTTTCCTTCTGCTAACTTTGGGTTTTTTCATTTTGCTTTCTCTAATCTCTTTAGGTGTAAGGTTAGGTTGTTTATTTGAGATTTTTCTTGTTTCTTAAGGTAGCATTGTATCACTATAAACTTCCCTCTTAGAACTGCTTTTGCTGTATCCCATCTGTTTTGGTTCATCGTGTTTTCATTGTCATTTGTTTCTAGATATTGTTTGATTTCCTCTGATTTCTTCAGTGACCTCTTGGTTATTAAGTAGTGTATTGCTTAACTGTCATGTCTTTGTATTTTTTCCAAATTTTTTTTCCTGTAATTGATATCTAGTCTCATAATATTTTGGTTGGAAATGATACTTGATACGATTTCCATTTTCTTAAATTTACCAAAACCTTATATGTGATCCAAGATATAATCTATCCTGGGGAATGTTCCATGAGCATTTGAGAAGAAAGTGCATTCTTTGTTTTTGGATGGAATGTCCTATAAATATCAATTAAGTCCATCTTTTTGTAATGTATCATTTAAAGCTTGTGTTTCCCTATTTATTTTCATTTTGGATGATCTGTCTATTGGTGAAAGTGGGTTGGTAAAGTCCCCTACTATGATTGTGCTGCTTTCGATTTCCTCTTTTATGTCTGTTAGCCTTTGTCTTATGTATTGAGGTGTTCCTATGTTAGGTGCATAATATTTACAATTGTTATAATTTCTTTTTGAGTTGATCCCTTGATTATTATACAGTGTCATTCTTATCTCTTGTAACAGTTTTTATTTTAAAATCTATTTTGTCTGATATGAGAATTGCTATTCCAGCTTTCTTTTGATTTCCATTTGCTTTGAATATCTTTTTCCATCCCCTCACTTTCTGTCTGTATGTGTCCCTAGGTCTGAAGTGGGTCTCTTTTAGAAAGCATATATACGGGTCTTTTTTTTTTTTTTTTTTTTTTGTGTGTATCCGTTCAACCAGTCTATGTCTTTTTATTGGACCATTTAATACATTTACATTTAGGTAATTATTGATATGTATGCTCCTATTATCATTTTCTTCATTGTTTTGGGTTTGTTATATAGGTCTTTTCCTTCTCTTGTGTTTCCTCCTTAGAGAAGTTCCTTTAGCATTTGTTGTAAAGCTGGTTTTTGGTGGTGCTGAATTGTCTTAGCTTTTGCTTGTCTGTAAAGGTTTTAAGTTCTCTGTCAAATCTGAATGAGATCCTTGTTGGGTTGAGTAATCTTGGTTGTAGATTTTTCCCCTTCACCACTTTAAATATGTACTGCCACTCCCTTCTGGCTTGAAGAGTTTCTGCTGGAAGGTCAGCTGTTAAACTTATGGGGATTCCCTTGTATGTTATTTGTTGTTTTTCCCTTGCTGCTTTTAATATTTTTTCTTTGAATTTAATTTTTGATCATTTGCTTAATATATGTCTTGCCATGTTTCTCCTTGGATTTATCCTGTATCGTACTCTCTGTTCTTCCTGGACTTGATTAACTATTTCCTTTCCATTATTAGGGAAGTTTTCAACTGTAATGTCTTCAAATATTTTCCCAGTCACTTTCTTTTTCTCTTCTTCCTATGGGACCCCTATACTTCGAATGTTGGTGTATTTAATGTTGTCCCAGAAGTCTCTGAGACTGTCCTCAATTCTTTTCATACTTTTTTCTTTATTCCTGTCTGCAGTAATTATTTCTACTATTTTATCTTCCAGGTCACTTATCCGTTCTTCTGCCTCAGTTATTCTGCTATTGATCCCTTCTAGGGAATTTTTAATTTCATTTATTGCATTGTTTATCACTCTTTGTTTTCTTTTTAGTTCTTCTAGGTCCTTGTTAAACGTTTCTTGTATTTTCTCCATTCTATTTCCAAGTTTTTGGATCATCTTTACTATCATTATTCTGAATTATATTTCAGGTAGACTGCTTATTTCCTCTTCATTTTTTTGGTCTGGTGGGTTTTTACCTTGCTCCTTCATCTGTTGTGTGTTTCTCTGTCTTCTCATTTTGCTTAAATTACTGTGTTTGTTGTCTCATTTTCACAGGCTGCAGGTTTTTAGTTCCCGTTGTTTTTGGTGTCTGCTCCCAGTGGGTAAGTTTGGTTCAGTGGGTTCTGTAGGCTTCCTGGTAGAGGGGACTAATGTCTGTGTTCTAGTGGATAAGGCTGGATCTTGTCTTTCTTGGTGGGCAGGTCCACATCTTGTGGTGTGGTTTGGGGTGTCTGTGGTATTATTATGATTTTAGGCAGCCCCTCTTCTAATGGGTGGTGTTGTGTTCCTGTCTTTTTGGTTGTTTGGCATATGGTATCTAGCACTGTAGCTTGTTGGTTGTTGAGTGGAGCTGGGTGTTGGCATTGAGATGGGCATCTCTGGGAGATTTTCACAGTATGATATTACATTGAGCTACGAGGTCTCTTATGGACCAATATCCCAAACTTAGCTCTCTCACCTCAGAGGCCCAGCCCTGGCACCTGGCTGGAGCACCAAGAACCTGTCATCCACATGGCTCAGAATAAAAAGGAGAAAATAAAAGAAAGAAGAGAACAACCAAACCAAAAAACAAATCTACCAATGATAACAAGTGCTAAAAACTATACTAAGGGCTTCCCTTTTGCCACAGTGGTTGAGAATGTCTGCCGATGCAGGTGACACGGGTTCGTGCCCCAGTCTGGGAAGATCCCACATGCCGTGGAGCAGCTGGGCCCGTGAGCCATGGCCACTGAGCCTGCACATCCAGAGCCTGTGCTCTGCAACAGGAGAGAACACAACAGTGATAGGCCCACGTACAGCAAAAAAGAAAAAGAAAAAAAAATCTATACTAAAAAAAAGAAAAAAAGAATGACAGACTAAACCCTAGGACAAATGTTAAAAGCAAAGCTATACAGACAAAATCACACACAGAAGCATACACATACACATGAAGAGAGGAAAAGGAAAAAAAAAAAAAATATATATATATCTTTGTTCCCAAAGTCTACCTCCTCAATTTGGGATGATTTTTTGTTTATTCAGGTATTCCACAGATGCAACGTACATCAAGTTGATTGTGGGGATTTCATTCACTGCTTCTGTTGCTGCTGGGACAGATTTCCTTTTCTCTTGTTTGCTCATACAGTTCCTGCAATTCAGCTTTGGATTTGGCTCCGCCTCTTCATGTAGGTCACCTGAGGGCGTCTGTTCTTTGCTCAGACACAAAGTGGTTAAAGGAGTAGCTGATTTGGGGGTTCTGGCTCTTCAGGCCCGGGGGACGGAGGGGTACAGATGCGGGATGAGCCTCCAGCAGCAGAGGATGGTGTGACATTGCACCAGCCTGAGGCATGCCATGTGTTCTCCTGGGGAATTTGTCCCTGGATAATGGGACTCTGGCAGTGGTGGGCTGCACCAGCTCTTGGATGGGGAGGTGTGGACAGTGACTTGTGCTTGCACACAGGTTTCTTGATGGATACAGTGGCAGCCTTAGTGTCTCATGCCTGTGTCTGGGATCCATGCTGTTAGCTGCTGTTTGCAACCATCTCTAGAGCTCCTTTAAGTGGTCCTCTTAATCGTCTCTCCTCACGCACCAGGAAACAAAGAGGCAAGAAAAAGTCTCTTGTCTCTTCAGCAGCTCCAGACTTTTTCCTGGACTCCCTCCCGGCTAGCTGTGGTGCACTACCTCCCTTCAGGCTGTGTTCACACAGCCAATCCCCATCCTCTCCCTTGAATTGGACCTCTGAAGCCTGAGCCTCAGTTCCCAGCCCCCACCTGTCCTGGCGGTTGAGCAGACAACACTCTCAGGCTGGTGAGTGCTGGTTGGCACCGATCCTCTGTGTGGGAATCTCTCCACTTTGCTCTCTGCACCCCTGTTGTTGCACTTTCCTCCATGGCTCCGAAGCTTCCCCTCCTCTGCCACCTGCAGTCTCCACCCATGAAGGGTCTCCCTAGTGTATGGAAACCTTTCCACCTTCACAGCTCCTTCCCACTGGTGCAGGTCCCATTCCCATTCTTTTGTCTTTGTTTTTTTCTTTTTTCTTTTGTCCTACCCAGTTATGTGGGGAGTTTCTTGCCATTTGGGAGGTCTGAGGTCTTCTGCCAGTGTTCAGTAGGTGTTCTGTAGGAGTTTTTCCACATGTAGATGTTTTTCTGATGTATCTGTGGGGAGGAAGGTGATCTCCACGTCTTACTCTTCCGCCATCTTGAAGCTCCTCCCTCCCTCACTTCTTAAACCCTACTTAATGATTTTCCAATGGTTTAACAAAGGGCAGCTTTATTTTAATTCAGTAAGATTCTAATGTCTTTTACCATTATAATTAAAAAGTCCTACAACAAATTTACTTCCAAAGAAATCTACTCTAATTGCTTTATTTTCCGAATAATCATGGGATGTTACATGATTCCATGAATTCTGTAATGATAGGTTAAACTTTGGCGGAGTCTGACATGAAATTTTGAGCATATAAATTCCCCTATTATTTCACTTGTTTAATCTTCTTTTCACTTTTATTTCAATGTAGTTACTAGATTGGCACTCAATATTATTGATTCATTGAAGCCAGGACTTATTAAAATATAATTTACTATGTGTTCTCATTGCAAAATGGTCAAATATTCATAATGTTTAGTCTAGTATTCATCCATTCAATATATAAATTAATATTTTCTCATGTTATCTTCAAGACAAACTTGAATTATTCTTAAATCATGGTAATTCTTGCAGGTTTATTTGGTCCTATCAATGTCAAACACCATTTTGAGAGGTAACCTGTAGGAATGCTCCATGAATTATTTTTCCACTTCGCAGAGTCTCATATTTTATATTTTATCAGGGAGGAACCAGGAGAAAAAATGTTTGGTGAAGAACACAATTCATTAAACAGTAAGACTTGTTAACTGTTCACATCACTTGAAGAAATATTTAATTCTCTTCTCATGGTAGACAGAGTTAGCTGAAATCTGAGCACAGCTGAAAGATTGCCCAGTATTTAGAAGCAGGTGTGAAATTTTTAAAATGGGGATGAAAATATTGAATCATCAGAGTGCATTAAATTTCATGTCTTTAAATGACTATTAGTCTTTTGTTTGTAAGAAATGATTATGATTTTCTGCAGTCTCTTCAAATCAGCAAAGTTTTTCCAGGGACTTCCATATATTTCCAGCACTTAATAAAAGTGATAGAAATTAGTTGAAAAATCCTTTCTCTGAAGCAAGAGTTAGATATTTTGAAAGTAGGAACTCTCTCAATGAGCACTGACTGATTGTGTATGTGCATGTATAAGTAAAGTGTATTGGGAAAGGAGAAAAATGATAGAAGGAAACATTGGCTATGCACCTAAGGAATTCACAGCACTCTAAGAGGAAAAAAATATTATTACAAGTTTAATGATTAAAGCAAAGTTTTCTCATTTTGAAAGTTAAATCAACTGTGCTCAAGATTTTCCAGTATGGTGCTGCAAGTTGCTCAGACAATGGGTAGGAATAAAATCTATCTATATTTGACTCCAGAGCTCTCATAATGGAGATGCAGTAATGGTTTTCTGGAACAATAATTAAGAACACCATAGATATATTTTAATCTTCCAAACTCTTTAAATCTAGGAATTTTAAAAATCATTATGTTTTGCTGACTTAATTACTTTTGAATATGTTTCTGAAATATTATGTTTTCATTTATACTCAATAAAATAAAGTTTTTGACTTTAGAAAAGTGTAATTTGGTGCCTTATTACTTCGAGAAGTCCAAGAGAAATGATAAACTATTCTGTTAGAGAAATGTATGTGATTTTTTTCTTATTCAGAAAAAAAATCTAGCTTTAAACTGTCCTTTAACTAAGAGAAAACTCATAAAAACTATTCTTCCAGGGATATATAACTTTTATAAGGGCAAAAAAGAGATTTACCCAGGAGAAAGTCACATTTGATCATCAGCATTTGGAAGCTAAAATTGTCAGACAATTTTAATTTCACTCTTTGTTGGGGATGACCGTGATTCTCTTCAACAGCCTTTTGATTCTAGAACTTTTATTTTTTTGAGCTTCTAAGATTTAGATGTCAATATTTAGATGTCCATTCTTTTTTTAAATCCTAGTGGTAGTTCTATTACAGATTTAAATCTGTGTGTAACTCCTATTTTTCTTGCTTTGACATATCCCACCCAGCTAAGCTATGGTATTGGTTCCTTGTAAATCACAGTAGGAAGAACAGAAGTGAAAGGTTCTGAATAAATGAAGTTAATTTTTCTTGTCTGTTCTCTTGGACAGAAAGGAATCTGAAGCTTTAAGGTAAATCGCATATCATCTACAAACTCTCTATGGGCATACTCAACTTACTGGGTAAGAGATACTTCTAGGAATATATTTTTACTAAAGAGTTCTTTGTTTTAAGTTAAATATTTATGATCCACTGTATTTATGTATTCACCCACAAATTACTTATACTTCCAGATTAATTAGTCACCTCTGTTGCCCTTAGTACATCCTTGAAGGCAAAGTAAATAATAGCCCTAGGAATTAGGTAATGAAAATTGCCCTATGTTCAAACAAATTATTCAAAGAAATTAGTTTGGCTATCCAGTACTGGGTTGTCAGCTCTTCTGTACAAATTTGCCCTCCATTATTCTCCTTCTTGGTTTTTCCTTTAGATTGAGAAATTCCCCTACCTGCTCCTTGCTTGCTACTGCTGACATACAACTTTCCCCTTTATTCACTCATGATTTGTCTTACCCTTTCAGGATAAATTTGTTTGACCAATGTTGAGACCAAGTTTTGATATTTTCCCCAGGTAATAAAAATAATATTTAATAGTTTAAAATACTCACTTAAAAGTTCCAAGTTTCTTCCATAAGTAATCTTATTTCATCCATATGGAAACTCTTTGAAGTAGATAATACTTGTACTCTCATGTAACAAGTGAAGAAACTGAGGCAAGACAGAGTTTTAGGAAATGTCCATCACACACTACATTTGTAATCGAAGTTTTCCCCAGGATTCCATTTCTGTTAAATCTCACTAAAGTTTTCCTATCTTTTCCTAGCCTAGTACTTAAAGTTGATCCTAGAAGATCATTATCAGAGTTACACAGCATTCTTCTGGGATGGATTGTGAGAGTAGATATGGAGAACTATCTAAACTCCTAGAAAGGGATATTAAAAATAATCCTCTAGTTATTTGGCTATGACACCCCAAAGAAGTACTGCTCTTTAGTTTTAATCATTGATTTAGTAAATCCTATCCTCACACGTTGTATGAACCTATCTTTCAAGCTTCAACTATCATTTGCATACTACTAACAAATCAATGTCTTTAGCAACATTTGTGGCTGTTTACCTGACATCTCCACTAGAATATACCTAAAAGTGTCCAAAACTAAGCTTAGCATCTTCTTCCACAAACTGTCCTTTTGTCAGTAGTATCACTCCCTAGTTACTTATTGCATTAGTCAGGGTTCTCCAGAGAAACAGAACCTATAGCTTAGGCATAGACATAGACATAGACATAGTTATAGATATAGATATGAAGAGATTTATTATTGAAATTGACTCACATGATTCTGGTGGCTGAGAAATCCCACAATCTGCTGTCTGCAAACTGGAGAACCAGGGAAGCTGATGGTGTAATTCCCAGTCAGGGTTCAAAAGCCCAAGAACCAGGAGTGCTGATGTTTGAGAACAGGAGAAGATGGATGTTTCAGCTGTACCAGAGGGCAAATTCGCTTTTCCACGATGTTTCTGTTCTATTCATATCATGCCCAACAGACTGGATGATGCCGCCCTTCATTGATAAGCGTGCTCTTCTTTACTTAGTCAAATGCTCATCTCTTCCAGAAACACCCTCACATACACACCCAGAAATAATATTTTACCATCCATCTGGGTATCCATCACTTATCTCAGTCAAGCTGACACAAAATTAACCATAGCATCTACCTTAGGTTACATAGAAACCTCCTGCAAACTGTTTTTTTACTGCTCCCTTTCCTTGTCAAAAAATCCATTAATTATACATTTACAAATTTCTCCTATCTTTTTTTAACCCCTTTGGTCAGAGTCTCAGGTAAGACAACTACCATCTACTTCCCAGATGACTTTAGGACCTTCTTATCTGCCACTTCTGCCTCTAATCTTTCTCCAATTTGACCCTTACTCTCCATGACAGCATATATTGCTTTGATAAGATACCCAACCTCTTATCCTGATTTATGTTTACTCCATGATCCTCAATGTCATTTTAGGTTCTAACCATGTTTACTTTATTTTGATTGGATTATTTCCTTGTTGAATTCAAAAATATCCTACTCATCCTCATGAAGCAGCTATTCTAAAGCATTTCCCTGATTCATCATGTAAAGTTAGTGGTCCAGTTTCCTGTGCTGTGGTAGCTCAGTAGGTTGTACATTTACCTTTTAGAAACCTATCTTTTTCAAGTCTATCATACGTGAAAAATGTAAAATTCTTCCAAAACAGACCTTGCCCCTTGTTCATATGTGAATCACTGATTATGATTACCATTATTTAGGAAGTGTGAGATCTAGAGGAAAATTTACCTTCTTAGCAGTTTGTGCTTGAATTTTCTTCAAGTGGGAGATCAACTTTGTTGCAAAGAAGCTTTGAGAAGTCCACTGGGGATAGAAGTTGGCCTGAGGCTGGGCCTGTGCTGTATTTCACAGGAAGTGATTTTGCATGCCAAAGAAGACTGGTCAGAGTTAGAGTAAGATCCCCTGCATGGTGGCAAGGAGACTTTGGGCAGAATAGAAATGCATATTGGGGATTAATTAAATAGTTCTCTCTGTTGTGGGCAATGATCTACTTCTCCTAAGATATTTTCAATAAGCTCTATAGGCTTACTCACTAGAGTGAATATTTTATGGTGAATATGAAATAACACTGAGCCCTGCTTCTCTAAGTGTTTGAAGTCAAAGTAAGAACACTGAACTTTAAAAACAAAAAACAAAAAACAAACAGACAAACTCTTCCTACTTCTATGAGTGTAGAAAGGATAATCAAACTAAACAAATTATTGATTATCTATCTATCTATCTATCTATCTATCTATATATAATCACATTCTAATAATTTTCATTTTTTTAGGGCAGACAAACAAAAAGGCATTAATTTTGATGTTTTTTCAGCAATACTTAGGTGCAGAATTCCTGTTCCTGAGTAAAATTTCAGTAGAACAGTAGCAAAAGTTTGAGTGTGTCAGAATGACTAGTAGCCTAAAAGCTAAAAAGTTTGCTAACAAGGAGAATAAATAATAAATTGAAAAAGCAGCAGTGTAAGCAAAGTCAGAGTTTTCCAATTTGATGTACACACATATGTACAAATAAACTCACACTATGGGTATTAACTACCACGCATTTGGCACTTATTCTGTTATATTCACTACATTAAGTATTGTATATACATTATTTCCTTAACCTTTACAAAGCTCAAAGGATGCTATCATTCCTATTTTACAGATAAGATAACTGAGGAAGAAAAATATCATCCAAGACCATATAATAAGTGACATGGTAGGAATTCTAACAAGAGCTCCTTCTAAGTCTTTATCAAATGATAGTGATTATATATGCTCCACCCAGCTTCATTTTGAAATGACATACAGTAGAGAAGAACAAACATTATCTATAAATGAAACAAATTTAGGAAGGTAATTTCTCTGATAAAGAGAAAATATGTTAATGGAATTAACATATTTTCTGAAAAAGATTAGTTAATGAATAGTTTTTCTTGCTTCAGTTACCTGAATATGTTATTCAATATATTTTGACATATCCTCAAATATTGCATTAGATTTTTCTTATGTATTTTATTTTCTTATGTATTTTATTTTCTTAGTGAATTTTATCTCTCATTTTATTTCCCCCAAGCTCTCAGTAATTCAAGATTAGTAAAAAGCTAGAGGGATGAATTTGAGGGTCTTGGTCTTTTAGTAATCTCCATTTTTCAAATTATAATACAAACTCTTTTGAAGTCAAGAGGAGCACTTTATCTGAAATTATCAATAACTGCTCTAACTAAATGTTGTCACAACAACAGCTATGCTGTACTTAACATTCAATTTAACTATCATTTACTTAATAGAGTCTGGAAAATACTGCTCACTATGTTTAAGCTGTTTTTAAAAATGTAGATGAGATTGATTGAAAGTGTATAACTGACCCTTGACAAAAAAGGAGGTTGTAAAAACTTCCCTAGAACAAAAGCTCTGTTTTTTTATGCAGTAGATACCAGTGGGCAAAGCATCTCCCACATAAAACCCAGTTCAGTCAAACTCAGCCATCACTCCTGTCTCAGAGGAGTAGGGAGATCATTTTGGCTCCTGACTCATTGTGCCCCCTTTTTTCAATCAATGATTAGGGAAATTCCACTTACTCAAATGTAGTCCTTCACAACCAGTGCTGTTAAGTCATAATCTAAATTATAACTGTTATGGTGATTGCTTCACAGTCTGATTGCAGGCTGCACTATGAGGAGGCAGCATTACAGGTATTAGATGATCATTCTAAAGGATTCTCCCTAAAGTGTTTGGCATGATAGAGCAAATATAACCCAGAATATCTTCTTAGAATTTCTTCTGTATTTTTAAAGTATTTTTAAAATAATGACATGAATGCATTTTTAAAGTTTTTTTTTTTTTTTTCCTTCATGGGAAAATAATCCTTTCATTAGTCCTTTTTGTTACCATAAAATTCAGAGTAATTATATCAAAAGCAATAATTTCAATTATAACTATAATGATGGATACTATTCTATAATGCATCAGGATAGAAACACGGTGAGGGAGACAAAAATATATTCAGTACCCAGACAATTATTTTCTCCAAATGTAATTAACCATTTATGGTCAAAAATACTTCAAAAATGCCAAATTACTTTAGTAGTCCTAAGGGGAAAAAACATATTTCAGTTTTTCTCTCATTCTCTTTTGATTATAGGTCTAACTGAATTAATATCTATGGATTAGATGAAGAACAGATTTCTATTTTATGAATGGAAATTCTCACTTTGCTCAAGTAAAAATACAAGATTTTCTTCTGCTGCTTCTTTTGTTTTGTTTGTTTGTTTGTCTGTTTGTTTGTGTGTGATTTCATTAGAAATGATGTTTCTATAAATTCACAAAATTTCAGAGTTTGGTGAGACAGCGGACATCACTGCACCAATCTGAACTGCTACAAGACACAGGCTGTATCTTATTCATCTTTATGTGGTGGTTGATGCCTGTGCAGTGCCTGGTTCTCAGATGTTTTAAAAATTACAGTTTTATTGAATTTGTGAATGAAGAAATTGAAACCCAAAGAAAGAAGCTCTTTATTCAAGACATTGTAACCAGTAAGGGAAAGAGCCAGAAGCAGGACCTAGATTTAAGAATATTAATTTATTGTGATTTTCTACTAGTTAATAGATTAGATTAATAGATTAATAGATTAATAGATTCTGGTAGATCTTAATATGCTAAAGCAACAATATTTTATTTTTATTACAAAGAGAATATGTACTGCTTTTAAAATAAAAATGGATACCAGATAGAAACTTACTTTAGCTGGATTCTGAAACTACCCATGGTGAGACCTACAGTGTTTACAAGTTTTCTAAAGTGGGCCTTATAACTGTAGTTTAGTGTTGAAGGAAAGTTTGAATTAAAAGATAAACCTAGTCCCTTTTGTGCTTGCCAAAGTGAAAATACTGAAAACATAATTAACTGGCTATTGGTACTTTTGGGAATTGACAGGATGTTAATCAGAGGAAACGGAATTACCTCTTTGCAGAATGCTAACTAATTTCATTGCAAGTTTAATTAAAAGAACATCAAAGTATATCTTTCCTTCAAATAGAAAGCACCTGCAACATGATTTGTTTGGATTGCTAGATCTTCAATGTTACAGAAGCAATTGACTGCACTCATATGCCCATTAAAGATATTTCCTGATGAACAAATATGAAGGAATTTAAAGATGATTCATTCCCGAAAAATGATGAAAAAATGACTCATTCCTTAAAAAAGAAAATTGTGCTATCTAATATAGCAATATAAAAATCGTTATCCATCTTCCCTGAGATCTGCTGAGATTGGACACAATAATTTGGATTGCAGTTTTAATATTTTGTAGTTTTTTTTCTTTCTTTCTTTCTTTTATTTTTTCCTTTAGGGTACTTAGTGAGAAATCATTTTGGGAAAATTACCTCAATGACACATGTTGACTATATTTTATCTTGAAATGAATACCATAAATTGCACTCTTCCATTGCTAAAAGTATGTGAATATTTCCCAATATGCTAATTTATTACAGGCAGCCTCATACACCTGCCAAATTAAAACACAATGTTCATGGTCTTATTCTATTATTAAAAATAAGCTTCTGGAATTTTTCCAAGCATCTAAGTCTATCCACTGACATAGCAGTACAGCTCTTCGAAAAAAAACTAATATTTATTTAGATACAACACAGATGAGAACATGGCATGTATTAAGGGCAATATTCTTACATTAAAAAAAAAGGAGAGAGATATGTATACAATACATTTAAAGATTAGGGATTCTATTGCTGATTATAAAGGAAGTGCTTTACTCATTTAGGTTAATAAAATTATTTTTAGTTTTACATTTCTTTAATATTTTAATTTAAGCTGTTAAAATTAAAACAAAAGTAAAAGACATTTCTAAAAAGAATCAAGAGCATACTGTCATTACTTCTCATCATAAATTACCATGACATAATGTGAAAAGAGACAGAATCTCAAATGCAATTTAAATTCTTTTAAATCCAGAAATCTGATGAACTTCAAAAATGAAAAATTTTCATCGTACCAAGGACACAGAAAAATACTATGATAGAGAAGAATACACAGAAAAGAAAGATGGGGATAGAAAGAGGGAGAAAAGAGCAAGAGATCAGATAATGTAGGTAAATCAACAAAAGCAAGGAAATTTGAACAATAAAGCTATTTTGTAAAGAATTCTAAGCACAACAATAACATCAATTTTGCCTTATATATTTGAATATATCAGATGAGGATATAATGTCCCTGAATTATTTAGACAATTAATTCATCTGTGCAGTGATATGTAATGGCATGATGAAACAAATTCTTTAAAGTAACTACAAACTCTATAATTGTATGATTTCAATAAGTTTTTATTTAGGTGGGGTGACATAGAATAAAATGCATTTTTGTCAACTCCCTTTGGTCTTTGTTTTTCTCATTAATTTATTTTCTACAGTAGATTCTATTGTATGAGATAATTATTTTTTTTTCAGTTTATAGTGAGTTAGCTTGTATTTATTTTCCATTACTCAAAGTTATCATTCAGAGTCCTCTTCAAATTCTACTAACTTTCTTAAACCTCTGCTAATGTATACTGAGTAAATACATTTGCTTATGTAGAATATTGTGCTGCATCCTTTATTTCTCTCTTAAGTTTTTCATTATCTGAAAATTGTTTATCTCTATACACTGCACCTATCTCTGAAAAATCTTCCTCCAGTTTAGAAAAATGTTTTAGATGAACCTGTTTGCAAGGCAGAAATAGAAACACAGAGCTAGAGAACAAGCATATGGACACTAAAGGGGGGAAGGGGGTGGGATGAATTGGGAGATTGGGATTGACATTATACACTAATAAGTATAAAATAGATAACTAATGAGAACTTGCTGTATAACACAGGGAACTCCACCTTGCTGTACAGTAGAAAATAACACAACATTGTAAAACAACTATACCCCAATAATAAATAAATAAGTAAATAAATCTTCCTCCAATACCGCATATCCAGCCATATTGATATAAGTGAAGTTTTTCTAAGATTCTAAAATTTTGTACATTTACACTCTCTATGTGAATTATTTTCTTTGCTTCCTTGCTCATGTTCTTCATTTAAATATCTCCTGCTCATCCTTCATAATAATGCCCAGTCATCAAGCATTCCCAAATTACCCAAGTGGAGATGTGTAGTTCCTCTGTGATTTCATAGAAGACTAATCATTCTTATTCCATAAATAGAATAGATAGTTTTCTATCCTAGAGTGAATCAATGAACACACTGTAACTTAGCCCTGTGGCTAACTTATTAGAACTTAGAGATTCTTTCTAGGTTCTACTTTTTGTCCTTAAATTCTAACATAGTTTTATTGTCTTGTCCAAGCCTTTGTGACTGGCCCTACAGTCAGAGTATCTACCTGGCACAATCCTAACTCCACGGCAGAGAAATTTCTCAGACCCATGCCTCTTGGCTTGTGATTGTTATTCAAGAACTTGCACTGCCCTGCTGGGACACAATAATACAACAGAACTTGTCAATAATGGAAATGTTCTGTATCTGTACTGTCCACTACAGCAGCCATTAGCTACATGTGAATATTGAGTACTGGAAATGTGACTATTGTAATCAAGAAACTGGATTTTTATTTTTAAAAATAATATAAATTTGAATAGCCACAGGTAGCTAGTGGCTACTGTATTGGGCAGCATAAGTCTAGAATTGTGGAACCAAGCTCAGATGTTTTTCCTGGACTTAATTAATGGATTCCTTTGTTTCTTGAAAAATGGAATCTCAGGATATGAGAATAGAAATTAACTTTACCAATAGAATAGTAGAAGGCATAAAAGAAAAAAAAAACACCCTTATTTTCTCCTCTTCATGATGAGTCCCATTGCACTTTAAACTTGCAAGCTGCATCCATTCTTCCACTCATTAATCTACCCATTCCCTCACTGATCATTTATCCAACTGACATGCATTTTAAGCTCCTACAAATGCAGGCACTGCATAATGGCGATATAAAGATGATTCCATGTATTACTGTTTGGCATATGAACTGGAAAATGTTTTTTTCTAATCAGAAGAACATTATTCTTCTATCTCTAAAAAATTAGATATATCCTTTTCTTCAGGTGTCCCTTGTTTTCTATTTCAATACTAACTTTTCCATGTTCTGTCCATATTTAATAACAGAAAATTGTATATGCCAAATTTTTACTTTACTTTAAAACCTAAATATATTCCCTAAACCTCTGTAACCACAGCTTTAAAATTTATGCATAAACGACATGGAATTTTTTTCCAAATCATGACTATAGCATATATGAGCTATGTCACTCTGTGCAAGATACTTCTCTGAATTTCAGGATGTTGTCTTTAGTGCAAAAATAGGATAATTAATAATAACACATATACATACTGTTTCCTGTCAACTTCTAATCTTCATTTTAATCACTGCAATATTTTCAGTAACATGCTTTTCTAAAAATCAAATGAAGTATCTAGAAAACACACCTAGCCAAGTATCAGATACGTATTAGGCAGGGGTCACTAGTCCCCAGGCCACGGATGGATAGCGGTCCACGGCCTTTTGGGAACAGGCAGCACAGCAGAAGGTGAGCGGCTGGCAAGCTAGCAAAGCTTCATCTGCCACTCCCCATCGCTCCCCATCACTCGCATTACCAGCTGAACCATCCGTCCCACCCATCCCGCCCGTGGAAAGATTGTCTTCCATGCAACTGATCCCTGGTGCCAAAAAGTTTGGGGACCAATGTTAATAAGCACTAAACCACATTACTTCTTTCTCCTTCCTCTGGCTATGTCACCAGAACATAGTACAGACAGTGGGCCAAACTGCCTGCGTTTCAAGCCACTTACCATCTGAATCAACGTGGGTAGATTACTTCAACTCTTTCTGTATTAAATCCACATTTAACATGGGGACAATAAAATTTCTCAGTCCATTGGGTTGATGTAAGGATAGAATTGGTTAGCATATATAAAATCTTTAGAAACACACCTAGCACAATATAAGCACTCAATAATTATTGGCTACCATCATCATTATACAACTGTTTCTATCACTTGCTTCAAAACCTCAGGTTCACAATACTAAAATTCTGTGCAATGAATATGATGTATTTTTATTTTGAGAATACAAAAGTCCTTAAAAATATGTTATTAACCTCCCCCCCAAAAAATTGTGAGAATAGTATTGGGATTTAGTGAAAAGGACATGGACTTCAGGGTCAGACAAATATAGTATTATTTGTGTAACAACTTTATACAATTGACTTTACCTCTTTAATCCTCAGATTTCTTACTTATAAAAGAAGAAGAAAATAATTGTCCTCTTCTCACAGAGTTATTTATCATTACATGAGAAAAATGTGTAAAAGATCTCACGCATACTCTGTAATATAATAAATCCTCAATAAATATTATTTCTCCATCCTGCTATTTTAGGCTAGATTGACTAAATGAAGTGTGAAGATTCTAGACATACACATTCAATGGATATCAAATTATATGTGCTTCATATTTTTAAGAAAACCCGTAGTCCCTAAGCCGCCATGGGCAATCTGATTGTGCATATGTAAATATGTGCTTAATAAATTAGCTCATCCTCTCATTTATTCTCTAACACAGGTCAAACCCCAGTTATGAGACTTATGTGGTGCTGAGTTTGGAGTTGGAAGCCATTGCCATGTGTACTGCTTGGTTCATGGTTTTCTGGTTAAAATTCACTTATCTTTTCTTCACTTCATTCCCTCCATCTGTGAAGGAGGATCATACTTCCCCACAGGAAAATTTATAAAGTTATGGAAGATCCACAGATGAGACACATGCTCTTTCACTTGATGAACTTAAATCCTTTTCCTACTCCCACACCACGCTGGAAATCCTGGTAATGTATCAGGGATTGGCAACATGCCCATGGACACATAGTCAGAGCCAGGGCTAAAAGAGGAATCTGAGCTACTTTGCTGATCCCTAAAACGACAACATTACATGCTTTACAAATGCATTTTCTTTATTTTCCACATTTCCCACCCACAGCCTGGCAGAGTTCTAATGATTTTTCAAGGGCCAGTTTAAATGTCAACTGTTCTTTGAAGGCTTTGCCAAAACTCACTGGCTCTGCTCCAGAGACTGAATCTCTCCATCCATCTTTTTTAATTCTACAGCATTTAATTGGTGTGATTAGGATAATATAGGATATTTATCACATTTCATTACAGTGAAGTTGTTTACACGCCTGTCTCCCATCCTAGACAGGGAATTCTGTGATGGCAGAAACTTTGTGTTGCTTAAAACAGAGCCTGGCATATAATAAGTATTCTCTAAATTTCACTTGAGTTAAACCAAGGTCTTCTCGACTTTCTGGCATTTCCTTAAGCTATTTTACCTAATTGAAACAAAGACTATTATTAAATGGCTATATTACTGGATAAAGACTCAGTTTTTATTTTCTTATTTGATGATAATTTGGAGCTTCAGGTAATTGTCCATGCTAAACTGAAGGTCATGAAACCATTGTGATAAAAGAAAATGCTCTCTTAATTAATAAAAACTAAGATATTATCAACCTGCCAGATCTATTTGAGCAGATGTGTGAATATTCACACAAACAGTAAACAATACACATGTGTGTTTTACATTCATATACATACTCACATATATGTAATTTATAGAATTAGTACAATGTAAAAGATAGAAATTTCAAATAAAATTTTACTCATGGCTCATAATTTGATGCACATAATGGTAAGCTGACTCTACCTTTGATTAAAACAATTGAGTCAAACATTATTATTGATACAAAAAATATGAACAAATCAGTGATGTTATAGTATAAAGTTTGCACAACACAAATATCAGTTCTAAAATAAATAGTCTGGGCACTTAATAGCTGTTTTTCAACACATTCATTTAAGTTCTATCTACATTCAAGTAAAATAACTGGTTAAATGAGTAAATGAACTTGTCTCAAAAATTCTACCAAATTATTTTCCATTCATTTCTGAAAAACAGTAAACCAACCTTAAAACTGAGATTTCACAATGTTAATTGGAAGGAATAGACACATTTTAGAAAATCAGCTGTTTAATGATCTTGGCTGTGCTGCTCTCCAATTAGTGCTGGGTCACCAATTAATTCTTTTCCAGGTGCCCAGTCTTCCTGGAAACAAACACTGGGCTCAGTTCTCTTGATATTTTCACCTAATGCTCCAACTGTATTAATTACTTTGACCTTGCTCAGACTTGGACAGCAGTTTTCTCAATTTGAAGAAAAAGTATCTTTTCCATTTATTTTAAGAAAATAACAAATCGTAGTAAAGCCAAACAGAGATTCATTGTCATTCACTGTTTGTCACGTTCTTCCAAATTCACTTGAGACACTGGTTTTTGATAGCTGTCATGTTTGTATTTGCTCCACCTGTGTTTTCTACCACAACCCCTTAGACCACCTAGACTTTGTCTTGTGACTAATTTCCTTGCCTACCTTTATTTTCCCTCACTCTTTTGATCTCCTGGTTTCCTTATGTTTTTAGATTATTCAAGCATACCCTTCACTAATAAGCAAGAGCCCCTCTCTCAAATCTATGTTTCTAAACCAATCTTCTATCTTTCGAACCCAAGTTTATTTTCAAGGGAATTTTACAGTTGCTGCCTAAAGATTTTATTTCATTTCTCACTTGTTCATTAATTCAGGGTTATCTACTTCTTCCTGCCATCATATCATTAATCCTTTCTTCTTAAAATGCAGTCAATTAACACAACCATATTTAAAGACTTCATCACATTCAGTCTCAACAATGTTTCACGTTGTAAATTTCTCTACCTTAGATTCGTTTCACTATCTATCTATCTATCTATCTATCTGTCTGTCTGTCTATCTGTCTATCTCCCTATGAGATTATGGATCTGGGAGTCAGGTTGATCACGTTCTACATGTCAGCTTTGCCTCTGTCTTACAGACAAATTTCTGAAAAAGCACTTAACCTCTCCTAGCCTCAAGTTCTTCATGAGTAAAGTGGGGATGAAAATATATATCACTTAGAACAGCTTCTCCACAAATTCTTTGCCAACCCTTACCATCTCTTTAACTTTTTAACTGAACACAATCTGTCTCCTTGATATCCTTTAGAATAGGATGACCATATAATTAATGTCCAAATCTAAACATATTTTTAAATTAAAGAGTGCGCTATTAACTATGTTGCTGGAACAATGTGGGTAAAACAGACCTGTTTGTAAACTACAAAGTATAATGGGCCTATTCAAAGTGCACCCTGTGTTTTTCCACTTTTCTGCATTTGTTAGTTTTTCACCTCTCCTGGAATGCTTCTTTTCTTCCTCTGTGATAAATACATCTTTCAAATGTCTGTTCAACTCTCATCCACCAACCATACCAAAGTTATTTCATCTTTAACCAGTCAGTATTTATCTTTCCATGTAACTACAATCCAAGTGAAATTCACGTGCCATCATGCATTGCCTATTGATACAACTTGTCATACTTCACTATTATATTTAGTGTAAATTATCTGTATCAATATATCTTTAATTGTTTTTTCTTGAGAACATATAGTTTTTAATGGAAGTAACTTATTCTGACCCTTTTTTTATATTCTTCATGGTTTCTGGCATATAGTTAATCAATTAGTGGGTACTAATTAAATATTTGTTGATTGGATTATTGATTTATTATTATTACATTTTAGCTATGTTGGGATAGTAGATGAGCTGAATTATTTATAAAATTATTCTACACTATTATTTAATAGCTTGTCAAAAGGCTAACAATTATTTTCAGACATATATATATATTTTTAAGAACAAAAGTAAAGGAGCACAGTGACTTTTAACCATTACCAATTAATCCTCAACATATTAGACCAACAAGAACATCTCCTCCCACCCCCCTAAAAAAAAAGTGAAGGAGGAAAATAAATCAGCAACATGTAGTTTAACCACAAATGTAGATAGGAACAAGCTAATCTCTTGATAATGAAGGGGAGTAATGTGGCCTAATTTTTGGTGTTAGATGGACAAATTTCACCTCCCCCAGATCTCAATTATTTTCTAGCACTCTCAGAATTAATCCCACAATTAGAATGCTCATCATGGGATAAAACGGGAAGGTAAAAGTCCAAAGAACTCTCTTCCAAAATGAAAATAAAAACAAAGCAAAACTATTTCATTCTTCCTTTTTTAAGATTTTCTGAGAAAACTAAAATAATAAGAAGAAAAATTATGGTTGCACCTATTCTCCTCTGCCTTATCCTAAAGTAGCAATGTTGTGACCAGGCATAATAGTCTCATTCCAATTTGGACATAAATGTTGACAGCTTTCAATGCCCGTAACTCCCCTTTCCCCTCTGCCCATCTGTATAGTACAAGAAAGCCCGAGTGCTCCTTACTGTGGTGCCTGCAGGAAATTCAACCCAAGCAAGCCCTGACCTTTGTGTGAGAACCTTCAGCCCTGGCCCATCCCCTGACCATAATAAGACCCCAAAGCTGGTCCCCGTTGTCCTTCTTGGCTCTCTCAAGCCACTTCCAGACCAGCTTGGAAGCCTGCTTTTCTTTCCCCAAAAAGCTCTCCGCAAACTTATGTGAAAAATAAGCCTTTTTATTGGTGCACGTGTGGCATCATCAGTCTTGCCATCTAAACCAAATTTGAGTGAGGGTCCACCTTAGCTCTGCAGGATGATCAAAACACTGTGGGTTATAACTGGGGTAAAAAGTCTCTGGATTTATATAGACATATATTACTGATGAGGATTATTTACACAGAAAGCTGAAAGAAAGGATATCATTACCAAGATTTTAAAGGAAGATTTTAAAGGAAGAACTGTATGCCAGTCACTCTATTAATTTAGGATAAAAATACACATTGCTTATTGTTACTAAGATGGACTTAAAGCAATACTTTGTTCTCAATACTGTATATACTTATGGTATTACCAAAAGTGCTGTATTGAGGTAACTGTGAGAGAGGTAGATATTGGAGAGGTAAGGGTGTAAGTTATTTGGAGGTAGTTTATTAACAAACATGAAATCAGTGAATATAAAAATTGAGTGTTGGTGTTTTGATAATAATTTCATATAATTTGAATATTATTTGGTATTATCATTTGCAGCTACATAAGAAATCAGGAAAAAAACATGTTGTTAATGATTTTCATACTACTAAATATCCGAGGGTATTATTGTCATAAAGAAAGTTATTTACTGCATTGTATAAAGGCAAAACAAACTGAGGCCAAGTATTAAAAAAATAAAGAGAGGGAAATAGAAAGAGAGACAGAAAGAGACAGAGAGAGAGGAAGCTGGTACTAGAGGTTTACCAATCAAATAATAATAAGTTTGAAGGTTTTTTTTTTTTGATTGGAGTGTATGAGGAGGTTCTAGTATAAAATGTATATACAAAATATAAAAGGTCCTAATATTCAATATAACTCTGAAGATCAATTCTAGTATCAATCAAAAATTAGGCAACTTAGAGGTATAAAATAGAATTTTAGAATTTCTAGTGTATTCAGAAATAGAAAACATAAATTTAATAGTAAGCTGAGAGATAGAATAAGAAAAGAGCAATTTTAAAATACACTCTAAGTGTGCACTAGGACACAGACATGAGGGGTTTCTATTTATTTTGTTTTCATGGCATATCAATGGCTTAGTATTCTGGATGAATTCAAGATAAGCATTTTCATACTTATTCCTAAAAGTATATAAATGTCCGTATTGATTACAAGGGTTGTTGGACCCTCAATGCTTAATTGAAACGTTCCTCTTGTCAGTTTTTGTCACACAAGGTTTCCATTATCTGAATAATGAACATGAAGTGATTATTTATTTTCCCACTCTATCATCAGTGGGTTTTGTCTTCTAATACAGTAGGGGAAAGATCTTGTAGAAATGTGACAGTATCCAGAAAAAAAGACAGCACTGGTTTGATAGTTCAGAAACTTCATGTACTCTGGCTCTTTTAGTCAATAATTTTACTTACATAGAGAAATCATTTATCTGCATTGATCCTTAATTCATCATCTGGAGAAATGAATAAAAATTTGATTAGATGAGCTCATAAAATCCCTTCCTTCCCCATTATACTACTTTCCTTTAAATGATTTTTTTAACTTTTAAGATTTTATGCATGACTAGCTCTCTAATGTTTCAGGATAGATTTGATTTTTCCAAACAACCAAATTAAGCTAGATGTTATTAGAAGCCAAAACTTTTGCCTAAAATATAATTCACTCATTCATTTAATAAATATTATTAAGTATATATATTGTGTCATCTCAAATTTAATGAATATAGAGTAGAACACTTGATTTCTGCCTCCTCATCTAGTCCTGTTACATAATTTTCTTCAGCTCATCAAACCACAAAATCTTGCATCCACCTTCCCCCTTGCTCAAGTCAAAAATCTAGGGAACAAGGTTTCCCTGGTGATGCAGTGGTTGAGAATCTGCCTGCCAATGGAGGGGACACGGGTTCGAGCCCTGGTCTGGGAAGATCCCACATGATACAGAGCAACTGGGCCCGTGAGCCACAAAACTGAGCCTGAGCATCTTGGAGACTATGCTCTGCAACAAGAGAGGAACACGCAACATGATGAAGAGTGGACCTCACTTGGCACAAATGGAGAAAGCCCTCTCACAGAAACCAAGACCCAACACAGCCAAAAAATTATATATATATATATATATATATATATATATATATATATATATATATATATATAATTAATTTTTAAAAGATCTAGGGAACAACTTTGATTATTCTTTTTCCCCACTACATCAATTTCATCAATGAATGTTTTCAGTTATATCCAAAAGCATGCAGTGAATCTATCCATTCTCTTCATTATGTATTCCCTGGCATTCCAGTTGGTTTTCTACTTCAACACTTCATCCCTCCCCTCAAAAACTGTAGTAACCAGAGTCATGTTCTAAAAACATATATCAGATATAATCACTCCCTACTTAAAGTCTGTCACTGACTTCACTCTGTACTTGAAATACATTCTGACTCCTTATCCTCTTTACAAAGTCCTATAGACTTAGACTCTATCTTTTTTCCAACCTTAACAATAGCAGTCTTTTCGTCAACCATGTTTTTGCATTCCACTGACTAGCTATTTATTCAATTGTGAAACTTATTTTTTTACCTTATAATTTTTGTACTAACTGATGCCTGTTCCTAGAATATTTTTCCTCCTAATTTTCACATTGCTGGTGCTTTCAAGGCATCCATGTCTTCATTTAAATGTCATTTTTCTTTTTTATAATTAAAAAATATTACTATCTACAGTGTAATAGCTACAGGCCAACATGCTTAAGATTGATCTGTATCATTAAAAATTTCTCCATCATTTTCTCTGATAGGCAATCCCTGACACCAATCCCAAGTAGTCACCCAGATGTACACTATAATATCACCTGTTTTAATTATCTGCATGGCATTTGTTTCTATGGAGATATTTTCTTCTTTAATTGTAAATGTTCCCTTTATCTTCTATTGGAATACAAATATCATGCAGACTAGCAACATGTCACTCTTGTTTACTCCTACATCCTCAAGCCCTGAAACAATGTATAAAAGACTGTGCCCAAAAAGTTGTTATTCTTGTGAAGATTTTTCCCCGGCTTTATTGAAGTACAATGGACAAATGCAACTGTAGAATATTTAAAGTGTATAAAGTGGTGATTCAATATACATATATATTATGAACAAATTCTCCCATCAAGTTAATTAATACATCCATTAGCTCACATACTTATTCTTTGTTTGTTCATTTGGTGAGAAAATTTAAGTTCTACTCTCTTAGCAGAGTTTAATTATACAATGCAGTGTTATCAACTATCATCACCAGGTCATTCATTAGATCCTCAGAACTTATTGTTTTATAACTGAAAGTTTGTACCCTTTTACCAACATCTCTCTATTTCCACCATGCCCCAGCCTGTGGCAAACACTTTTCTACATGGATCACTTTCTTAATTTCCCTTTTTGATAGTTAATTGTTGGTGTATAGAAACACTACTGATTTTTGTATATTGATTTTGTATCATGAATTAGAGTAACTCTGAGATTCTGATTAGTTTAGTTACTGTGCCTCCCAAAATTATTCAGTATTATCAATATCTATGGTTTTCAGCAATATTTTTTAAGATTCTTTTAAGTTTATTCATTAGTTCATAGAGAATGAACATTAATATAAAGTTGTGGCATTGTCAAGTAGTGTTTGCATGACTCTGAGAACAAAAGTCAGTTAAATTTTTTGAGCTTTAGAATCCTTGTTCATGGAAATGAGCATTTAATCTCCTTTCATGGTTATCAATTTGCTGATTAAATAAGATAATATAAGCAATTGCAGTTTAAGCATTTATGTACTACACAAATTTTAATAACATTTACACTCAGGTCTTTAGAGTGACAGATAGGGTCCTTTGTTTCTACCCATCTTGTGAGGTGTTGTCTCCTAGAACTATTCAAGTAAGACCTTCCCCATATCCTCAAAATAACAGTGTCTGTCGCAGCTTCACTTAAAGCTGACCCTTCATAGATTTCAACTACTATTGTTCTCTCTGGTTGACAATATTAATATTTTCACATATTATTCTGATATTTTTTTGAATTTATAAGATGGTGAAGTTTGGGCAATATCTATGTCATATAGGATTGGCATGATGCAAGTTTGGTGAGTCATATTTATACAGTAATATGAATAGAGGTTAAAAAATATATAGCTTATTATTTCCCTATATTTCTCAACTTAGCCTAGCACAAAAATCCCTACTTGTACTCAGCAGCTGCAATCCTAAGCTTACCATTTCAAGTAACTCAGTTACCACCAGTTTAAAATAGTCTCTTTTGATAACTACTTACCTCAGTTCTAGATTTCCCACTCTTCTTTCTTTTATCTTTTCTCTAAGATGTAACTGAGTTGAGTCAGTGTGCCAATCTAAGTATCATTATGGCATTCTAAATTTAGGATGTAATTCTCATACATGGAAGTTCTTTCCCCTTACCGAGTGTTATTTCCTGATAGGTGTCCTTGGTCCTACAATGTCTTCCATGTGTCTAGTTTACACACATTGTTTCTTCATATTTTCAAACATGAATCTTCATCTGACCTGCCATACCACTCAGGCTCTTTTACATTATTTTCTGTAGGTGTGGGGGCCCCCCAGGAATCTTTGGCTGTGTTCTCCTCACCAAGGTGAATTGCAAGGGACTCTGGGTAGCTCTCCATAGAGGCATTTGTCTGCCCCATCTCCAGTCATAAAAGATTTCAGGAACCATGTTTATGGAGCCATGTTGGAGGAGATAGTTTTCTAAATATTTCTATGTTCCAGGCTATAATTTTTGAGGATAGGAAATCATCCATTCTGCTCTGAGAGGGTTTTATTATTTACAACATAAAGAGGAGGTTGACCCAAGAGAGGAGACTGAAGAGACTGTGTTCAGGAAACACCCAGCACTTTAACACTAATCAGATATTTATTACATATCTTCTGATTCTTCTCTCTTGTATTACTATGTGAGTAAACTCTCACTTTGGGGCAGAAAAACAATAACTCATATCGATATGTATCCTTCTCTATTACATGCCTTATGGAATAAACTCTACACTTTTAGTCTATACTTTTAGTCTCTTTCAGTCTTTGGCTTCCAATACTTAAGGTCAACTTAGAATAGTAAAATATTTTCTCTAATACATTCCTGCCTCGTGAAAATGAAGGCTATGGATTTCAACACAATTGATTCTACTGTAGATACCTGTAACATCAATATGAACCCAAACTTCAAGAATATATTATCTCCATCCCATTCTTCAATTTAGGAAAAAAAAAATTCCTAACACTGTCACTGCTTGAGGATAGTATTGAAGAGTATGATTAACAAACTACAGACCTTGTTTCAAATCCTTCCCATTAGCTGTTTTTATAAATAAGGTTTTTATTGCAATACAGTCATGCATATATCTATGGTCTATGACTGCCCTCATGCTACCTTGGCCAAGTTAGCTATTTGTCACACAGACCATATGGCATGGTGAGCCCAAAATATTTACTATCAGACCATCTCAAAGAAAAGTTTGTTGGCTGATGTTAAAAGCTTAGTTTATGGCAGAAGGGGAAAGGCAGCACATTGAAAGGTGGGCTTCTGGTGTGTGGAGTTCAGGAGTTTAGAACCAAGTGGCTGACAGGGTCTTGGTGCTCCTGCCGGGGTTAAGGCTTGTTCCTCTTAAGTGGGAGAGACGAGTTCAGGATATTGGTCCACCAGAGATTTCCTGTCTCCACGTAATATCAAAAGGTGAAAGCTCTCCAGAGATCGCCATCTCAAGGCTAAGACCCAGCTCTGCTCAATGACCAGCAAGCTAAGTGATGGACACTCTATGCCAAGCAACTAGCAAAACAAGAACACAACCCCACCCATAAGCAGAGAGTCTGCCTAAAATCAAAATAAGGTCACGGACACCCCAAAACACACCAGTGGACACACTCCTGCCCACCAGAAAGACAAGATCCATCCTCATCTGCTAGAACACAGGTACCAGTACCCTCCACCAGGAAGCCTACACAGCCCACTGAACTAACCTTACCCACTGGGGGCAGACACCAAACACAATGGAAACTATGAACCTGGAGCCTGCAAAAAGGAGACCCCAAACACAATAAGTTAAGTAAAATGGGAAGACAGAGAAATACACAGCAGATGAAGGAGCAAGGTAAATATCAACCAGACCAAAAAAACTAAGAGGAAATAGGCAGTCTACCTGAAAAGGAATTCAGAGTAATGATACTAAAGATGATCCAAAATCTTGGAAATAGAAAGGAGAAAATACAAGAAACCTTTAACAAGGACTTAGAAGAACTAAAGAGCAAACAAACAATGATGAACAACACAATAAAAGAAATTAAAAATTCTTTAGAAGGAACCAATAGCAGAATAACTGAGTCAGAAGATAAAATAGTGGAAATAACTACTGCAGAGCACAATAAAGAAAAAAGAATGAAAAGAAATGAGGACAGTCTCAGACACTTCTGGGACAACATTAAATGCACCAACACTTGAATTATAGGGGTCCCAGAAGAATAAGAGAAAAAAGAAGGGACTGAGAAAATATTTGAAGAGGTTATAATTGAAAACTTTCCTAATATGGGAAAGGAAATAGTCAATCAAATCCACACAGTGCAGAGAGTCCATACAGGATAAATCAAAGTAGAAACAAGACAAGACACATACTAATTAAACTATCAAAAATTAAATACAAAGAAAAATATTAAAAGCAGTAAGGGAAAAACAACAAATAACATACAAAGGAATCCCCATAAGGTTAAAAGCTGATCATTCAGCAGAAACTCTTCAAGCCAGAAGGGAGTGGCAGGACATATTTAAAGTAATGAAAGGGAAAAGCCTACAAACAAGATTACTCTACACAGCAAGGATCTCATTCAGATTCAACAGAGAAATTAAAATCTTTACAGACAAGCAAAAGCTAAGACAATTCAGCACCACCAAACCAGCTTTACAACAAACGTTAAAGGAACTTCTCTAGGCAGGAAACACAAGAGAAGGAAAAAATCTACAATAACAAAGCCAAAACAATTAAGAAAAAGGTAACAGGAACATATATATTGATAATTACTTTAAACGTAAATGGATTAAAAGCTCACACCAGAAGACCTAGACTGGCTGAATGGACACAAAAATAAGACCCATATATGTGCTGTCTGTGAAAGACCCACTTCAGACCTAGGTACACATAGAGACTGAAAGTGAAGGGATGGAAATAGACAGTCCATACAAATGGAAATCAAAAGAAAACTGGGGTAGCAATACTCATAACAGACAAAATAGACTTTAAATTAAACACTATTACAAGAGACAAAGAAGGACACTACATAATGATCAAGGGATCGATCCAAGAAGAAGATATAAAAATTGTAAATATTTATGCACCCAACATAGGAGCACCTCAATACATAAGGCAAATACTAACAGCCATAAAAGGGGAAATCAACAGCAGCACAATCATAGTAGGGGACTTTAACACCTCACTTTCACCAATGGACAGATCATTCAAATGAAAATAAATAAGGAAACACAAGATTTAAATGACACATTAAACATGATGGACTTAATTGATAATTATAGGACATTCCATCCAAAAGCAACAGAATGCACTTTCTTCTCAATTGCTCATAGAACATTCTCCAGGATAGATCATATCTTGGGTCACAAATCAAGCCTTGGTAAATTTAAGAAAATTGAAATTTTATCAAGTACCATTTCCAAACAATGCTATGAGAGTAGATATCAATTAAAGGAAAAAAAAATCTGTAAAACATACAAACACTTGGAGGCTAAACAATGCAATACTAAATAGCAAAGATATCACTGAAGAAATCAAACAGGAAACTAAAAATACCTAGAAACAAATGACAATGAAAACACAGTGACCCAAAACATATGAGATGCAACAAAAGCTGTTCTAAGAGGGAAGTTTACAGCAATACAAGCCTGCCTCAAAAACTAAGAAACATCTCAAATAAATAATGTAAACTTACAACTAAAGCAGTTACAGAAAGAAGAAGAAAAAAAAAGTTAGCAGAAGGAAAGAAATCATAAAGGTCAGATCAGAAATAAATGAAAGGGCTTCCATGGTGGCGCAGTGGTTGAGAGTCCACGTGCCGATGCAGGGGACACGGGTTCATGCCCCGGTCTGGGAAGATCCCACATGTGGCAAAGTGGCTAGGCCCGTGAGCCATGGCGGCTGAGCCTGTGCGTCCGGAGCCTGTGGTCCGCAACAGGAGAGGCCACAACAGTGAGAGGCCCGCATACAGCAAAGAAAGCCCAAACAAACAAACAAATAAATAAATAAACAAGAAATGAAGGAAACAATAGCAAAGATCAATAAAACTAAAAGCTTGTTCTTTGAGAAGTTAAAGAAAATTGATAAACCATTAGCCAGACTCATCAAGAAAAAAAAAAAAAAGGAGAAGCCTCAGATCAATAGAATTACAAATGAAAAAAGGGAAGTAATGACTGACACTGCAGAAATGTGAAGAATCATGAGAGATTACCACAAGCAACTATATGCCAATAAAATAGACAACGTGGAAGAAACGGACACATTCTTATAAAAGCACAACCTTCTGATGCTGAACCAGGAAGAAATAGAAAATATGAACAGACCAATCACAAGCACTGGAATTGGTACTGTGATTAAAACTCTTTCAACAAACAAAAGCCCAGGACCAGTTGGCTTCACAGGCGAATTCTATCAAGCATTTAGAGAAGAGCTAACACCTATCCTTCTCAAACTTTTCCAAAATATAGCAGAGGGAGGAACACTCCCAAACTCACTCTATGAGGCCACAATCACCCTGATACCAAAACAAGACAAAGATGTCACAAAAAAAGAAAACTACAGATCAATATTACTGATGAATATAGATGCAAAAATCCTCCACAAAATACTAGCAAACAGAACCCAACAGCATATTAAAAGGATCATACACCATGATCACATGGGCTTCATTCCAGGATTGCAAGGATACTTCAATATACACAAATCAATCAATGGGAAAAAGTGTAGTAACAAATTAAAGGAGAAAAAACATATGATCATCTCAAAAGATGCAGAAGAAGCTTTTGACTAAATTCAACACCTATTTATGATAAAATCTCTCCAGAAATTAGGCATAGAGGGAAATTACCTAAACATAATAAAGGCCATATATGAAAAACCCATAGCCAACCTCATTCTCAGTGGTGAAATCCTGAAAAAATTTCCTCTAAGATCAGGAATAAGACAAGGTTGTCCACTCTCACCATTATTATTCAACATAGTTTTGGAAGTTTTAGCCTCAGCAATCAGAGAAAAAAAAAAGAGATAAAAGGAATACAAATTGGAAAAGAAGATGTAAAACTGTCACTGTTTGAAGATGACATGATACTATACATAGTGACTCCAAAATATGCTACCATAAAACTGCTAGAGCTAATCAATGAATTTGGTAAAGTAGCAGGATAAAAAGTTAATGCACAGAAATCTCTTGCATTCCTGTACACTAATGATGAAAAATCTGAAAGAGAAATTGAGGAAACACTCCCATTTACCATTGCAACAAAAATAATAAAATACCTAGGAATAAACCCACCTAGGGAGACAAAAGACCTGTATGCAGAAAACTATAAGACACTGATGAAAGAAATTAAAGATGATACAGAGATATGGAGAGATATAAGATGTTCCTGGTTTTGAAGAATCAACATTGAGAATGACTATACTATGCAAAATAATCTACAGATTCAATGCAATCCCTAACAAATTACCAATGGCATTTTTCACAGACTAGAACAAAAATTTTCACAATTTGTATGGAAACACAAAAGACCCTGAATAGCCAAAGTAATACTGAGAAAGAAAAACGGAGCTGGAGGAACCAGGCTCCTAGACTTCAGACTATACTACAAAGCTACAGTAAACAAGACAGTATGATACTGGCAAAAAAACAGAAATATAGGTCAATGGCACAGGATAGAAAGCCCAGAGATAAACCCACACACATATGGTAAACTAATCTTTGACAAAGGAGGCAAGGATATACAAGGAAAAAGACAGTCTCTTCAATAAGTGGTACCTGGAAAACCAGACAACTACATGTAAAAGAATGAAATTAGAAAACTCCCTATCACCACACAAAAAAATAAACTCAAATTTGATTAAAGACCTAAATGTAAGGCCAGACACTATAACACTCTTGGAGGAAATCATAGGAAGAAGAGTCTTTGACATAAATCACAGCAAGATCCTTTTTAACCCACCTCCTAGAGAAATGGAAATAAAAAGAAAAATAAACAAAGGGGACCTAATGAAACTTAAAAGCTTTTGCACAGCAAAGGAAACTATAAATTAGACCAAAACACAACACTCAGAATGGGAGAAAATATTTGCAACTGAAGCAACTGACAAAGGATTAAACTCCAATATTTACAAGCACCACATGCAGCTCAATATCCAAAAAACAAACAATACAATCCAAAAATGGGCAGAAGACCTAAACAAACATTTCTCCAATGAAGATTTACAGTTTGCCAACAAACACATTAAAGGATGCTCAACATCACTAATCATTAGAGAAATGCAAATCAAAACTACAATGACATATCACCGCACACCAGTCAGAATGGCTGTCATCAAAAAATCTACAAACAATAAATTCTGAAGAAGGTGTGGAGAAAAGGGAACCCTCTTGCACTGTTGGTGGGACTGTAAATTGATATAGCCACTATGGAGAACAGTATCACAGTTCCTTTAAAAACTAAAAATAAAACTACCATATGACCCAGCAATCCTACTACTGGGCATATACCCTGAGAAAACCATAATTCAAAAAGTCTCATGTACCACAATGTTCATTGCAGCACTATTTACAATAGCAGGACATGGAAGCAACCTAGTGTCCATCGACAGATGAATGGATACAGAAGATGTGGCACATATATACAATGGAATGTTACTCAGCCATATAAAGAAATGAAATTGAGTTATTTGTAGTGAGGTGGATGGACCTAGGGACTGTCATACAGAATGAAATAAGTCAGAAAGAGAAAAATAAATACCTTATGTTAACACATATATATGGAATCTAAAAAAAAAAGTTCTGAAGAAACTAGGGGCAGGACAGAAATAAAGAAGCAGACGTAAAGAATGGACTTGAGGACTTCCGGGTAAGATGGCGGAAGAGTAAGACGCGGAGATCACCTTCCTCCCCACGGATACACCAGAAATACAGCTACACGTGGAACAACTCCTACAGAACACCTACTGAACGCTGGCAGAAGACCCCAGACCTCCCAAAAGGCAAGAAACCCCCCACATACCTGGGTAGGGCAAAGCGGAGAGATCCCCACACAGAGGATCGGTGCCGAGCGGCACTCACAAGCCCGAGAGGCTTGTCTGCTCGCCCGCCGGGGCGCGCAGCGCTGGAAGCTGAGGCTCGGGCTTCGGTCAGAGCGCAGGGAGAGGACTGGGGCTGGCGGCGAGAACTCAGCCTGAAGGGGGCTAATGTGCCACAGCTAGCTGGGAGGGAGTCCGGGAAAACTCTGGAGCTGCCGAAGAGGCAAGAGACTTTTTCTTCCCTCTTGGTTTCCTGGTGCTCGAGGAGAGGGGATTAAGAGCGCTGCTTAAAGGGGCTCCACAGACGGGCGCGAGTCGCGACTGAAAGCACGGAGCCCAGTGACGGGCGTGGGACGCTGGGGCTGCTGCCGCCGCCGCCAAGAAGCCTGTGTGCGAGCGCAGGTCACTGCCCACACCGCCCTTCCAGGAGCCTGTGCAGCCCGCCACTGCCGGGGTCCCGGGATCCAGGGGCGGCTTCCCTGAGAGAACGCACGGCGCGCCTCGGTCTGGTGCAACGTCACGCCGACCTCCGCCGCTGCACGCTTGCCCCGCACTCCGTGCCCCTTCCTCCCGCAAGGCTGAGTGAGCCAGAGTCCCCGAAGAGACTGCTCCTTTAACCCTGTCCCTGAGTGAAGAACAGACGCCCTCCGGCGACCTACACGCAGAGGCGGGGCCAAATCCAAAGCTGAGACCCAGGAGTTGTGAGAACAAAGAAGAGAAAGGGAAACCTCTCCCAGCAGCCTCAGAAGCAGCGGATTAAAGCTCCACAATCAACTTGATGTACCCTGCATCTGTGGAATACATGAATAGACAACACATCATCCCAAATTGAGGAGCCTGGAGTCAGTGCTGTGCCTCTGAGGTGGGAGAGCCAACTTCAGGACACTGGTCCACAAGAGACCTTCCAGCTCCACATAATATCAAACGGCAAAAATCTTCCAGAGATCTCCATCTCAACACAAGCACCCAGCTTCACTCAACGACCAGCAAGCTACAGGGCGGGACACCCTAAGCCAAACAACTAGCAAGACAGGAACACAACGCCACCCATTAGCAGAGAGGTGGCCTAAAATCATAAAAAGTCTGCAGACACCCCAAAACACACCACCAGACGTGGACCTGCCCAACAGAAAGACAAGATCCAGCCTCATCCACCAGAACACAGGCACTAGTCCCCTCCACCAGGAAGCTTACACAACCCACTAAACCAACCTTAGCCACTGGGGACAGACACCAAAAACAACGGGAACTACGAACCTGCAGCCTGCAAAAAGGAGACCCCCAAACACAGTAACATAAGCAAAATGAGAAGACAAAAAAACACACAGCAGGAGAAGGAGCAAGATAAAAACCCACCAGATCTAACAAATGAAGAGGTAATAGGCAGTCTACCTGAAAAAGAATTCAGAATAATGATGGTAAAGATGATCCAAGATTCTATTTCCAGATCCAAAATCTTGGAAATAGAATAGACAAAATGCAAGAAACAGTTAACAAGGACCTAAAAGAACTAAAGATGAATCAAGCATTGATTAAAAACACAATAAATGAAATAAAAAATACTCTAGATGGGATCAATAGCAGAATAACTGAGGCAGAAGAACGGATAAGTGAGGTGGAAGATAAAATAGTGGAAATAACTGCTGCAGAGCAAAATAAAGAAAAAAGAATGAAAAGAACAGAGGAGAGTCTCAGAGACCTCTGGGACAACATTAAACGCACCAACGTTCGAATTATAGGGGTTCCAGAAGAAGAAGAGAAACAGAAAGGGACTGAGAAAATATTTGAAGAGATTATAGTTGAAAACTTCCCTAATATGGAAAAGGAAATAGTTAATCAAGTCCAGGAGGCACAGAGAGTCCCATACAGAATAAATCCAAGGAGAAATACGCCAAGACACATATTAATCAAACTGTCAAAAATTAAACACAAATAAATCATATTAAAAGCAGCAAGGCAACACCAACAAATAACACACAAGGGAATCCCCATCAGGATAACAGCTGATCTCTCAGCAGAAACTCTACAAGCCAGAAGGGAGTGGCAGGACATAATTAAAGTGATGAAGGAGAAAAACCTGCAACCAAGATTACTCTACCCAGCAAGGATCTCATTCAGATTTGATGGAGAAATAAAAACGTTTACAGACAAGCAAAAACTGAGAGAGTTCAGCACCACCAAACCAGCTTTACAACAAATGCTAAAGGAACTTCTCTAGGCAAGAAACACAACAGAAGGAAAAGACCTACAATAACGAACCCAAAACAATTAAGAAAATGGGAACAGAAACATACATATCGATAATTACCTTAAATGTAAATGGACTAAATGCTCCCACCAAAAGATACAGATTGGCTGAATGGATACAAAAACAAGACCCATATATATGCTGTCTACAAGAGACCCACTTCAGACCTAGAGACACATACAGACTGAAAGTAAGGGGATGGAAAAAGATATTCCATGCAAATGGAAACCAAAAGAAAGCTGGAGTAGCAATTCTCATATCAGACAAAATAGACTTTAAAATAAAGACTACTAGAAGAGACAAATAAGGACACTACATAATGATCAAGGGATCGATCCAAGAAGAAGATATAACAATTATAAATATTTATGCACCAAATATAGGAGCACCTCAATACATAAGGCAAATACTAACAGCCATAAAAGGAGAAATCGACAGTAACACAATCATAGTAGGGGACTTTAACACCCCACTTTCACCAATGGACAGATCATCCAAAATGAAAATAAATAAGGAAACACAAGCTTTAAATGATACATTAAAGAAGATGGACTTAATTGATATTTATAGGACATTCCATCCAAAAACAACAGAATACACATTTTTCTCAAGTGCTCATGGAACATTCTCCAGGATAGATCATATCTTGGGTCACAAATCAAGCCTTGGTAAATTTAAGAAAATTGAAATTGTATCAAGTATCTTTTCCGACCACAATGCTATGAGACTAGATATCAATTACAGGAAAAGAGCTGTAAAAAATACAAACACATGGAGGCTAAACAATACACTACTTAATAACGAAGTGATCACTGAAGAAATCAAAGAGGAAATTAAAAATATACCTACAAACAAATGACAATGGAGACACGACAACCCAAAACCTATGGGATGCAGCAAAAGCAGTTCTAAGAGGGAAGTTTATAGCAATACAATCCCACCTTAAGAAACAGGAAGCATCTCAAATAAACAACCTAACCTTGCACCTAAAGCAATTAGAGAAAGAAGAACAAAAACATCCCAAAGTTAGCAGAAGGAAAGAAATCATAAAAATCAGATCAGAAATAAATGAAAAAGAAATGAAGGAAACGATAGCAAAGATCAATAAAACTAAAAGCTGGTTCTTTGAGAAGATAAACAAAATTGATAAACCATTAGCCAGACTCATCAAGAAAAAAAGGGAGAAGACTCAAATCAATAGAATTAGAAATGAAAAAGGAGAAGTAACAACTGACACTGCAGAAATACAAAAGATCATGAGAGATTACTATAAGCAACTCTATGCCAATAAAATGGACAACCTGGAAGAAATGGACAAATTCTTAGAAATGCACAACCTGCCAAGACTGAATCAGGAAGAAATAGAAAATATGAACAGACCAATCACAAGCACTGAAATTGAAACTGTGATAAAAAACCTTCCAACAAACAAAAGCCCAGGACCAGATGGCTTCACAGGCGAATTCTATCAAGCATTTAGAGAAGAGCTAACACCTATCCTTCTGAAACTCTTCCAAAATATAGCAGAGGGAGGAATACTCCCAAACTCATTCTACGAGGCCACCATCACCTTGATACCAAAACCAGACAAGGATGTCACAAAGAAAGAAAACTACAGGCCAATATCACTGATGAACATAGATGCAAAAATCCTCAACAAAATACTAGCAAACAGAATCCAACAGCACATTAAAAGGATCATACACCATGATCAAGTGGGGCTTATTCCAGGAATGCAAGGATTCTTCAATATACGCAAATCAATCAACGTGATACACCATATTAACAAATTGAAGGAGAAAAACCATATGATCATCTCAGTAGATGCAGAGAAAGCTTTCGACAAAATTCAACACCCATTTATGATAAAAACCCTGCAGAAAGTAGGCATAGAGGGAACTTTCCTCAACATAATAAATGCCATATATGACAAACCCACAGCCAGCTTCGTCCTCAATGGTGAAAAACTGAAACCATTTCCACTAAGATCAGGAACAAGACAAGGTTGCCCACTCTCACCACTCTTATTCAACCTAGTTTTGGAAGTTTTAGCCACAGCAATCAGAGAAGAAAAGGAAATAAAAGGAATCCAAATTGGAAAAGAAGAAGTAAAGCTGTCACTGTTTGCAGATGACATGATACTATACATAAAGAATCCTAAAGATGCTACCAGAAAACTACTAGAGTTAATCAATGAATTTGGTAAAGTTGCAGGATACAAAATTAATGCACAGAAATTTCTGGCATTCCTATATACTAATGATGAAAAATCTGAAAGTGAAATCAAGGAAACACTCCCATTTACCATTGCAACAAAAAGAATAAAATATCTAGGAATAAACCTACCTAAGGAGACAAAAGACCTGTATGCAGAAAATTATAAGACACTGATGAAAGAAATTAAAGATGATACAAATAGATGGAGAGATGTACCATGTTCTTGGATTGGAAGAATCAACATTGTGAAAATGACTCTACTACCCAAAGCAATCTACAGATTCAATGCAATCCCTATCAAACTACCACTGGCATTTTTCACAGAACTAGAGCAAAAAATTTCACAATTTGTATGGAAACACAAAGGACCCCGAATAGCCAAAGCTATCTTGAGAACGAAAAATGGAGCTGGAGGAATCAGGCTCCCTGACTTCAGACTATACTACAAAGCTACAGTAATCAAGACAGTATGGTACTGGCACAAAAACAGAAAGATAGATCAATGGAACAGGATAGAAAACCCAGAGTTAAACCCACGGATATATGGTCACCTTATCTTTGATAAAGGAGGCAGGAATGTACAGTGGAGAAAGGACAGTCTCTTCAATAAGTGGTGCTGGGAAAACTGGATAGGGACATGTAAAAGTATGAGATTAGATCACTCCCTAACACCATACACAAAAATAAGCTCAAAATGGATTAAAGACCTAAATGTAAGGCCAGACACTATCAAACTCTTAGAGGAAAACATAGGTAGAACACTCTATGACATAAATCACAGCAAGATCCTTTTGGACCCACCTCCTAGAGAAATGGAAATAAAGACAAAAATAAACACATGGGACCGAATGAAACTTAAAAGCTTTTGCACAGCAAAGGAAACCATAAACAAGACCAAAAGACAACCCTCAGAATGGGAGAAAATATTTGCAAATGAAGCAACTGACAAAGGATTAGTCTCCAAAATTTATAAGCAGCTCATGCAGCTCAATAACAAAAAAACAAACAACCCAATCCAAAAATGGGCAGAAGACCTAAATAGACATTTCTCCACAGAAGATATACAGACTGCCAACAAACACATGAAAGGATGCTCAACATCTTTACTCATTAGAGAAATGCAAATCAAAACTACAATGAGATATCATCTCACACCAGTCAGAATGGCCATCATCAAAAAATCTAGAAACAATAAATGCTGGAGAGGGTGTGGAAAAAAAGGAACACTCTTGCACTGCTGGTGGGAATGTGAATTGGTACAGCCGCTATGGAGAACGGTATGGGGGTTCCTTAAAAAACTACAAATAGAACTACCATATGACCCAGCAATCCCACTGCTGGGCATATACCCTGAGAAAACCATAATTCAAAAAGAGACATGTACCAAAATGTTCATAGCAGCCCTATTTACAATAGCCCGGAGATGGAAACAACCTAAGTGTCCATCATCAGATGAATGGATAAAGAAGATGTGGCACATATATACAATGGAATATTACTCAGCCATAAAAAGAAATGAAATTGAGCCATTTGTAATGAGGTGGATAGACCTAGAGTCTGTCATACAGAGTGAAGTAAGTCAGAAAGAGAAAGACAAATACTGTATGCTAACACATACATATGGAATTTAAGAAAAAAAAATGTCATGAACATAGGGGTAAGACAGGAATAAAGACACAGACCTACTAGAGAACGGACTTGAGGATATAGGGAGGGGGAAGGGTAAGCTGTGACAAAGTGAAAGAGCAGCATGGACATATATACACTACCAAACGTATGGTAGATAGCTAGTGGGAAGCAGCCGCATAGCACAGGGAGATCAGCTCGGTGCTTTGTGACCGCCTGGAGGGGTGGGATAGGGAGGGTGGGAGGGAGACGCAAAAGGGAGGGGATATGGAAACATATGTATATATATAACTGATTAAATTTGTTATAAAGCAAAAAATTAAAAAAAAACAAAGAATGGACTTGAGGACACAGGGAAGGGGAAGGGTAAGCTGGGATGAAGTGAGAGAGTGGCATAGACATATATATACTACAAAATGTAAAACAGATAGCTAGTGGCAAGCACCCACATAGCACAGGGAGATTAGCTCGGTGCTTTGTGACCACCTAGAGGGGTTGGATAGGGAGAGTGGGTTGGAGACACAAGAGGGAGGATATATGGGGATATATGTATATGTATAGCTGATTCACTTTGTTATAAAGCAGAAACTAACACACAAGAAAATTGCTTGTAAAACAATTTTACTCTAATATAGATGTTAAAAAAGCTTAGTTTTATATCAAAGTACAACATGACTGTATAAATAAAACCTACTTCTTGCTTTTTGATATTTTCATCAGCTTAATTTTAATAGTACTTGTCACATCTTTTTCCTTCCCATTCAGTAAGAGAGTTCCTAAGTGAGAGCCTCAAAGTTGTAATCAGACTTGGAATATACAAGGGGGATTAAGGTTCATTGGGTCGTACCATGTCCCAGATATTGTGATATGAAGTTAAATGTTAGCTCTATTAACATGGGTTCTCATCTCATATTTGTCAGATGGACATCATCAGAAAAAATCTGTCATAAAATATAGTGATTTCTATGTGTACAGACCCTTCCCCTTTCTCAGGCTTTCACACTCATACAGGGTCAATTCATGAGCAGAGACCTCACCATAGCAATGGCAAAATCTGACATTAAAATTGTACTGCATTAGATGTAATGCGATTTTTTTTTCTGTTTAAAATTTCTCCATTGTGTGAAAATATTTTGACATTAATAGTTTTTCAGAGTAAATAGAATTATGGCTTTTGGTCATGTCTTTTCCTACTAATGGAGGGGGCAGAATTACTAGGTATCCACAATGTTGTTAGTATTTTTGTCTGTCTTGTTTTTCACATTATCTATAAACTTGAAGTTCGGACAGATTTTCCATCCAAGGTAACTTCCAGCATTAAACTTCAGTGATTTTTAAAAGTAGAACTTTTTAGAGAAGCCAGATGTTATTGAGCAGTCCTGTTTACTCATTAGCAACTAAAAAACAAATATTTGGTGTTATTCACTTCACTCTTATTTTGGGGCATTCTGTTGCTATAAAGACAAACGACAGAGCAGTTTTTTAGGATGGGAGAAATGAGAACTTTTTGATGAATCCACATTTTTAGTATAGGTTTCTCCCTTATATTTTTAAAATGAGATTCTAAGTTTAGTCACCTTTATCTATGAGATTTTTTTTTCTTTTACAATGTACTTATGTAAATGAACTTATCATCATCATTTGAAGTTTATTACCTTCAAAGTCTTCCATACTACTTACAGGTATCTTTTACCAGTTGAGTGATCAGGGATCAGTAAGTTGATTCAAGGTGAACATATCTGTAAATGATCTAGGAACTTTGAGATTTGCTCACAAGTAATTTCTCAGCACATTAGCCATAATGTTCAGGAAAAAAAAAAAGTCTTTTTGACTTTAGACACTCTAAGAAAAATAAGAAAATATTTTTAAAATAAAAGGAAGAGGAAGTAAGAAAGATAAGGTAAAATTGGGATCACTTGTTTCTAAAGAATATATATATAGAGAGACATACATATATATATATATATATATATATATATATATATATATATCACCACTGGGCTGTTGTTTCATTGACTATTGTAAACAATGGTTCATAAAGTGAGAAACCATACACTTAATTCTCCCATCTTTAATAGCTTCTTTACAACTTTCCTGATAAGAAATAACTAAATTGGCTCAAAAATTCCAGTACCTGGGAACCACTTATAGAACAACTCCTCCATTACTATACATTTCTTAAAGTGAGTCTTAATATTGATCTAAGAATTTGGTATCCAATAATGTACCCCAGTTTCCTGTATATATTTTTTAACGTGAAAAAGGAACATTTCTATTTCTTCCTGTGCATGACAGCCTTACAAATATTGAAAACTAGTATTATGCTTCCTCTTAGTCTTTATTCCCCTAGCTAAACACTCTGTGCTGATACAACATGGTTTGTAAATCCCTCACATATTCTATTTGGTCTCCTTGGTACACATCAATTTTGTAATATATTCCTTAATATGGACACATTGCTGTATGTAATGCTGTCCACATGTTCTGGTCTCTAAAAATTCACAGTAAAAATTTTACAATATTCTAGATTTCCTTCTGCTTTAATCTTTGTATTCAAAGGAGGCATATCTACAAATCTATTTTTGACAATACTGTATCACATGTCTACACTCACATCCCATTAAAGGAGTAGGTCAAAGAAAATATTTACCTCTATAAACTCTGTGTAGAATACAAACAAATTAGATTAAATATTTTAAAGTTGTTTATTTCATTAAGATTTTGATTCCAAAAGGACAACTAGAAATGGGTGATTTTGTTTCTCTCTCATTTCTCAGGTTTTTTGGTTTTTTTTACCCATGTTCTATTTTAAGCAGACTATCTCTACTTCACAGGAAAGATGAGCACCCAAAGCTCAAAATTAAGTAGTTACAATCGCAAAAGAAGGAAGACCTTAATTCTGAATGTTCATAGAGATCACTGAAATTAAATTTTGATTGACTCTGCTTAGATCATGTGTCTACACCATAATGACCCATTTATTCATGGGAAAGTTTTGATTGAGTAACACTGATCCCACACCCACATCTAGGCTGTAGTCATTGGGGACATTTGATTAATAATCCAGTAGAAGAAAAAGTCTTGCTCTAAAAGTAAAAGATGTTTTGCAGACCAAAATCTAACAAAAGACCATTGTATTCATTTGGTACTAGTGGACAATACTTTCAAATCATTCCATAAATCTTCATTAACTCAAATTAATATCAATCTGCATATATGTCACATTAAGGCCTAATTATCACAATAAGGGAAAAGCAACTATGATCAGAAAATAAGAAGAAATCAATAGAGATTCATTCTGTTATTGTTACATGCACATTTGTGTTACCTACTTTAACACAATTTTTAATTGTTAAAATTAAAGTCTGCTTAGTCAATGTAAGTAGTACCTTTTATTGATAGTAATATGTTCCCAATTTTTAAATTTCAATCATGCATGTTATTCATTTATGTATTCTTCACTTAACAAATATTTGTTGGGTTCTTACTCTTTGCTTGGCAGTTTTCCAGGACTTGGAATGTAATATTGAACAATTCCTGCCTGGACCCTGACATGATGGAGTTTAGGTACAATGTGGTCCACAAATCTTAAGAAATTTTTTAGTTGGACTCTGTTGTCATAAAGACTATAAAGTAAAAACATACTATAGGGTGCTAGGCTGGTAAAAAGAGTGAAGACTAGCATATACTGTGAAATCAGAGAAGACTTTTTGGAGAAATTAGATAGGTTTAAGAATAAAAGTAGCTATGTAAAAATGTATCTCTGTCTGCGTGTGTTGGTGTTGCAAGAAGAGCAAGAAAGAGAAAGAGCAGTGGTTAAATTCAGTAGGGAGGCCTGAAGAGGGTGTGGGTACATGACACTATAGAAAGTCCAGAGAGAGAAGTAACATAGGAAACAACAGGGAGGGAAAAACCAGACTATATAGGTCTTTTAAGGGATTTTTCACTTTATCCTAAGAGCAATGAAAAGCCATTTAATTGCTTGAAGCAGAGGAGTGATGTGGAGAGCTTTGTGGTTTTAAACAATCACAATGTTTGTGTACGGGGAATGCTTTAGGATACCCAGTAGAAGGCTATTACGCTAGTGCTTTAGCGACCGACTTCTTATAATACAGTGGTGGCAGTGGAGTTAAAGGTCTGAGACACACAAGTAAGTAGTCTGAGACCATTTTGAAAGCAGGATCATCAAGACTTAGTGATTGCCTGCTTGTATGTGCACATACAAATGTGACTCACTCAACCTAACGGTAATCATAATGAACATCTTTTAAGATAAAAGTAGCTGATTATGGTATTTATTATATTATCTGAGGAGCCTAATAAGTTGCTGATCTGAATTCTTTCATGGACAATAATTTTTCAAATTAATTTCTTCTCTTTGGGAATAATAATTTATTTTTTTGGCTTCAATAAATACAATATTTTTAGAGCCAAGAAGCTATAAAATATTTTTAAGTGCAACAACCACCATTCTGTTTCACTGGCTTACTGAAAATCCAAAGAAAACACACACTTGCCCAGAGTAAAGGAATAAGAAAAATTATAAGAAGGAGAAAGACAGTTGATAAAAATAAACAGCAGAACAAGGACACCCAGAGGGAACTTGCAGTCTACACAATTTTCGGTCTTACCTAAATGTGAAATATCCAAGGAGACAACTCTATGTACAGGAGAAACAGGTATCCAAGCATTCCTGACTCTTAAGTTTGCACTGACCTCTTTTAAATGCTTCGCGGTTCACACTTATTCTTCTCTCACTGAAAATGCCTGATTATTCAGCAGCAGCTCCATGAGAAATGACCTCCTTGAGGCTATTTCTCTTTTTCTTTCTGTGTGAGTACATAATAATAGTAGCATATTGAGAACTTATACATGGGAACACGCCATGCCTTGTTCTAAGTGTTTTACTTGTATTAATTCATTTAAACTTTGCAGCAAATCTTTGAGGTGGTTACACCGCTGTCACGACTTTATGGATTGTGGCACAATGAGGTCACCACACTTCCCCCAATGTCACCAAATTAGTACATGGCAAAGCTGTGATCTGATCATACATCGTTTGCCTTCAGAGTCCAAGCAGTTGATCACTTGCTCTTCTAACCCCAATATAGCAGATACAGTAACAATAGCTACAGTCCATGGAGTACTTTTTATTCCAGGTGCTCGTGGTTTAAAAAAAATGTATCTTGATTCTTGCAAAAAAAAAAAAACAATTTAGGCAACACTTTTAAAGTAGGTATTATTTCCCAATTTTCAGACAAAGACTTGGTGGCACAGGGACCTTTATCTGTTTGGTGTAGGCCACATAACCAGTAAAAAGCACAGTCAAACTCTATAGTCAGATATGTCTGAATAAAAAAAACTATCCTCTTAACAAGAAGAAAACTCAGATACTAGTTTTAGCTCTATCACTGACAATATGCTCATAAACATCACTTAATCTCCCTAGCTTCAGTTTACTCAACTGTAAAATAAAAGTGATTCTCAAACTTGAGTAGTCTTAGGATACCCTTGGAATATTGGCTATAAGTGTAAATTTTCCAGTCTTTCATAAAGAACTTGATCAAGCAGATTTAGGGTGAAAGTCCAATTGCTTGAATTTTGAGCAATAATCCCTAGAGATTCTGATTCATGTGATATGTGGACCATGCTTTTGGCTGACCTCACCTTGAAACAGTTATGAAGAATATGCTACTTTTTCTTTGTTCTGTTATGACTTTGAAACTCAACAATCCTACAGTAACCCATACAGCATATAACCCATAACCCTTATAGCATATGGGTTACAGTAACCCATATAACATATAACCCATATAGCATAAAACCCATAACCCACCTAGACCACCTGGACACTTAAAAATGTAAGAATAATTGATTTAGAATCTAATTACATGAACTATTGGAGTCGGAAGGAGAGCCCTTCTGAATTCCACAGCTCATGGAATAGGTTAAGCTCCCTCTTCATGATATCTTCATATTTACAAAGCACTTGTGTTCTCATGATCCAGGTCCTATGTTTGTATAGGTTGTTTCTGTTAATTTCCCATGTGACATGCAAGGGTCACATATAGAATTGAAACTCCTGGTGCGGGCTCTGCTTTCTCTTCCCAGTTTCTGCATTGCTGCCCTGCAGCTAAAATGATTCCATCCCTGACTTCAATAACTATATTCCCTAAGCCAGCTTCATTATCTTCATAGCATTTTTACTATCCAAAATTATTTTATTTGTTCTTTTCAGATATTATCTTTTTCCTTCATTAGAAATTAAGTTTTACAAAACTAGGGACTTTGATTAGTTCATCATTTATTACCAACATATATTACAGTGCTTACTATCAGATGCTTATTATATATTTGTTTAATGAGTGAATATTAATTATATTTTTCTAGATTCTACTCACATAACATCAGAATTACTGCCACAGTGGGTCTTCCTCCCTCTGTGGGCTACAGAGGAGTATAATCATTCCTCTATAATTCATTCAGTATATGTTTTCATACTACAATCTTCCTTAAATATCATTTCATCCACACATTTGTAATGATCAAAATCTAGTCTCTCCTATACTAGGTGTAATTTTCTCTCTTACTCTCAGTTATTAGATACCTAACAAACGGTTTCTCTTAAACCAGGATCATCTTGTCACTATTCTGGGAACACAGCCACTTCCTTCCTATGATTTGGGCTTTCCCATTTTTACCTTTATTTTGCCACATTCTTCTTGCTCTTCAAAGTCTAGCTGAAGTTCTGTCTTTTTGAAGACAATCTCACTGACTGTTATATTAAACTATATATATATATATATATATATATATATATATATATATATATATATATATATATATATATATATATATATATAGTATTATTCTTCTCTCCTGACCTAGTCAAAACCTTTTTTTTTTTTTTTTTTTTGCGGTATGCGGGCCTCTCACTGCTGTGGCCTCTCCTGTTGTGGAGCACAGGCTCCGGACGCGCAGGCTCAGTGGCCATGGTTCACGGGCCCAGCTGCTCCACAGCATGTGGGATCTTCCAGGACTGGGGCACGAACCCGTGTTCCCTGCATCAGCAGGCAGACTCTCAACCACTGCGCCACCAGGGAAGCCCATCACAACCTTTTTGAAGACAGAGTCCTTATGTACTCTTCAGTGGTATTTCTTTTTTTAATCTGCTGGTCCTAGATCTCAATAAACATTTTTGATGATACAGAATAAAATAGCACAATAGAGTAGAAAGCAAAGACAGCTTCAGAGTGTTTCACAAATATCAACCTGTGTTTTATTTCTTGAAACTTTCTGTCTGTTGAAATGTGTGCATGTAAGCCAGTTCACAATATAAGACATATTTCTTAACTGTGGATATTGATTTAAAAGTTTGAAAGCACTTGTTATATAGAACCAAGCACTGCATTGATCACATTATAGAAAATTAGTAAGCACCTGCCACTTGATTGGTTGAAATGATTCCCAATTAATACGCACAATTAATGGTAGGAAGTCAGGTCCAGCATTAGACAAAATAATCAGATTGGAGCTAAGGCAGTGTACTAAAATATTATTTATTTAATTATTTAACAATTGCAAAGGAGGAATTTAGATTATAAATGTAATACGACTCACTTAGTATCACTTAAACTTTCCATTATTCTAGTTTTTAAATTTAATCTCCCCTCTAATGAAAAATAAACTGCAGGTTGTATACTTGGCAAGAACAGGAAAACTAATGGGTTTGTTTTATTTTTTTAAGCACTAAGTAAGAAAGGGATTTAAAGTTGCCTTGATATGTTTTAGTTTAATGGACTTAAGACTTTGGAACTTGATTTAACTTCACTAAAAACACATGAATTTTAAATCTAATACTTCTCTCCATGGGATTTTCTATAATCTAGGAAAAAGAATAAAGGTTTTGAGCTCTTAGTGTTGGTATAAAAAGTGCTTAATTTCAGAAACCAGTCGCCATGGAGGCTGAATTAAATGGAATCAGTTTATAATGAAATCCGTATCGTGCATGTTTCATTGGTTTATATTTCAGCATCAACCTTTGAAAGAAGCAGAAAAAACTGGGAAGCAGATAAGGGCAGGTCTTTATTAACTAATTTTCAGTAATATATGGAAAAATATGGAGTTGTATGAATCAATGGCAGACTCCTCTGAAATTCCATGAGTGAATGAATTTAATCACTGCAGAATCCTGTCATATTTTTCTAACCAATGTCTTTTTCAGCAATTTTTAAATGATAGTATCTACTGCTAATTTCCTTGCCTAATGTCAACATTTTTAAAAAGAAGGAAAAAAGAGAGGGTTTTGTTTGTTTGTTTGTTTTGTTTTGCTTTGCTTTAGAGAGTGAAAATGAGAGTCAAGACAACACAGAGCACATACAAATATTGCAAATACAGCAGAAATTAACTTTTGAGGATAATAATAACTTGTAAAATAATCAGGGTATTAAAGTCTACCAAGTCGAGGTTAAGAGGAAGTGAGACTAAGCAGGGGTAGTGAGGGCATCCACAGCCATCCCAAGGGTTTTAGATAATTAGGCATGACCAAACACGGGGAAAAAAAAACGTACACAATTCTCAGATCATATTTCACTTGTGAATCTGAGAGTCATAAAACCTTTGCATGTTAAAGCTGGAAGGGACTTAATTCAACACTCTCATTTCACAGAAGAGGAAATTGAATTGTGTTCTGCTAAGTTATACAGTATGTATTCTATGTTTGTAAAAATTGCAAGCAACTTTTCAGAACCAGGCTTACACACTCGATAAAATATATATTGGTCTTCCTCTCTGACCCCCTCTTCCACTGCTTACCCTGAAAACTCTCTTTATTCTTCTTCTCCAATTACTTTCTATTATTATTTCTTTTATTTTATTCAATAACACACTAAGTGTATTCAAATTTTCAAGTTAAGTACTGGGCATTAGAAGTATGGGATCTTTATGAAGTTAATGATCAGATGGGTGAATAAGATGTTACAAGAAACTGTAACAATGCAGGAATGTAAGTTAAATAAAAGGGGATTAATGTGTGATTCTATGATTTTCCATTAAAGTGACAACTCAGCCATTCTCTAGACATATGGAGAATGTGCTGTTGAAGCTGAATCTTAAAGCACTAGTAGAAATTAATCAGATTTTTATAAAAAATGTTCAATGGAATAAGTGTTTTATTTCTATTAACATGTGTGTGCAGAGGTCAGGGGAGGAGGGAAACTGTTGTGTAGGTACTGATTTAGCTACAATAATCTGAATGAAGTCTATCCTACTTAACAGACTTGTTTTCCTATCTGTATTTACTCGCATTCTGCCTCCCAATCTAAATACCACCTATTTGCTGATGACATTCCAAGTTATAACCTTAACCTGTACTTTTCCTTGAACTTCAGACTTGTGTATATGCAACTGCTTACTCAACATCTCCATTTAGAAGTCTAACAGGCATTTTAAATATAATACGTCCAAAAATAGGATCTGTAATTCTCTTCCAAGCCATAACTTACTGAGAATTCCCCATATATAGTTGCTGAAGTAAAAACCTTAGAGTCAGCCTAACTCCTTTTTCCTTTAATCCATATCTTCTCAAAGAATCTCACTCACCTTTTACCATCTCTGCTGCAATTATTTTAGTCCAAGCCAAGGACAGCAACTTCCTAGAAGGTTTCTCTGTGTCCATTGTTTTCCCTTCTAATCTATTCTCATTACAGCAGCTAGATAGAGCCCATGAAAAAAATGAGTTTCTGTGCCATTCCTTTGCTCAAAATGCTTGAAAAGCGTCTCATATCACCTAGAGTAAACACCACAGTTATTACTATAACCACGTGGCCCTCTGTGATCAGGCCTTATGTTATTTCTCTGCCTTAATTGCTAACTCCTCATCCCTGTCTCACTCAGGCCTATCCATATGGTTCTCACTTTTCCTCAAATACAACAGGCACATTCATGCCCAGGGTCTTTGCACTTGCCACTGTCTCCACGGGGAATACACTGCCTTGGATATCAGCTAGTTTCACTCCCTTGCTTCCTTCAAGTCACAACTCAAATTTTACCTTCTCACTGTCCACTGAGTATTTTTCACTTTCCACATTACCTAAAATATATTTTACATGTGTATCTTGTTTTTTCTTTTTTTTTTCTTTTTTTGCGGGGGAGGGGGTATTTTGTTGTTTTTGCTACCGTGCACTAGAATGTAAGACATACGGGAACAACATTCATTTCCATTAATAATTGGTTCTCGCAAGTTGGTACAAACCAGCTCCAACACACTATTCCTCATGGACATCTGTGATGAGAGTGTGAGAAAACTGCTCCCGCCTAAAGGCACTTTCCCATCATTAGAAATTCCATATTGGAAGTGCCTTAGAATAAACATAGACTTTTCATCTCTCTCGAAATGCAAACACTCTTGGGAAGAGAAACATATCAAGTTAAATGAATTATTAATGGATTAGCATAAGATCATTAATTGCTTATTTTACTTCCATGATAACTTCCTTTAAAAAAGTCACTAAAAATGGGGTTTTGAAGATGGTGAGAAGAAAGGGATAATTTTGAGAAGTGTAGAAATACCTGGGTCAAAGAGATTGGATCACTACAGGAATAAGGAAGCCAGGAAATATATGGTCATATGGATAACTAAAGAGTATGGTTGCTATGCTGAGTATGACCATTTTACCTCTGTGATTCTAAAACAGCTGGGAGAGTAGGACAGCAAGCGACTGAACTTTTGGAGAAGGACTTGTTTTGTTCTCAGGGTGGAAATCCCAATGATAACAGGGGAATTCAACTCATGAAGTTCACTTTGCATGTCAGTAACCTTACCTTGCAGGTTTTTATACTGAAAATATATTGAAAATCTGAATTATATAATAGTTTTAAACATCTAGGTTCATATATAGCAAGCAATAACTACTTTAAGTAGGACCAGGAATCAGGGTACTTTGAAAATTCAGCTATTCATTGGTGGTTTACAGGGATGCATTTCATTGTCCCCATTGGAGATACCAGATTATATACAGTTTAAATTTTTAAATATAGTGTAACATGGATACACCATAGTGTGGCAGTTTGGTATTGATTTTCAGTAAAGGAATCTTCTTCCGTAAAATCGTTAATCATTTTCTGGTTTACAATAGTTATTGTTTTATGCAAATGTAGAAATATGGTCTCAGAAGATGTAGGATCAGTTCTATTTTTCTATGACTCTCTTAAAATAGATGCTAGAGAAAGTCAACGTGGGATGGATACAAATAAATTATTTCTTTTCCATTTGGCAAATATGTCACTCTTAGTCCTAAATGACATGCAAAAGACAGATGGGCAAAAAATACCATAGATTACAGATATAGTTCAAGAAATAATTTTTAAATGGGAATATAGTCCTTTTCTTAATTTTTTTTTTTTTTTTTTTTTTTTTTAGCTCTAGCAATTAGCCATAGCTAGTGAGTAAAAGTGAAGCTCTTACACTTCTCTGGACCTCCACTCTGATGTTTAAAAAAATCAGCAGTCATTGCGAATTTTACAGTTTGTGTAAATTTCACATTTTATGGCAAAGAAAAACAACAAGAAATCTTTAATATTTGATACAAAGAAGTCAGAAATAACTAAGAGGAAGCAAAAAGTAGAAAGGCCAGAGATGGGGGAGTTTAATCCAAATGAGTGAACAATTATTAAGGCGTCTGGCTTGAGCAGGACAGTGTCAGCATTGTAGGGGGCATTGGTTGATCTAAGGATTCAGGACTGATTAAGAACAGCTGTTAGAGGGAGGAGCTGAGAACTACAGAATCACCCTATGTGAATTCAGTATAATTGACTCAGATTATGCCAGTAGCCTCAGCTACTTTCTAGCTCTACAAGGCAGCTATTTCTTTCAGAAGTAGAATTAACTCTTTGTGTCATTAATTTCTTTGATGTCCTGCAGAATTATCTTGCAGTAGCTCACAGATGTGTCTTTGCCAGAAAACATCCAGACTCATTATGAAATACTAGAGGAAACAGCACAACTCAAAGCAACTTGGGAACAAAAGCAGACATTTAATCTCCCCCTTTTTCCCCAAGAAAATGCCAGAATTTCAAAAGTATAAGTCTGAAAAATTCCATTACCATATTTCATGTTTGTAATATGCTTTGTTTTCAAGAACCGTAAATCATTTCACAGTGTGAATATCTCATTACTATTCAAACTCCAGAGTGCATAGGTAACTGTCTGGGGTGTTTTGGTACTCTACTTAAGGCATCCTGAGACCTGGAGAAATCTGAATTTAACTTGTGAGGATTATGAGACTTCGTAATTCAGCAGAGCATACATACACATTTGCTCTCAAAATGATAAATTAATATTGTAGATATCTACACAGAATTTCTAAAGGACTATGCTACTTAGAACAATTTAGCAAAAAATAATTAGAACTTAAATAATACTTGAAAGAAAATTTAAAGCATATCTATATTCACAAATATAGCAGAAAAGAAAGCACATACAAAAAAGTATCCTCAGCATGAAAAAATGTATTCACAATTGCATAATGACTTCAATTATTTGGAAAAATTATGTAATGCAATTTTTTTTTAGTTCTTTAGAAATAAAAGAAATAATGATGGACTCATTTCATTTAGTATATTTATTTCATATTTATACTCACCTTTTATATAAAGCATTCTGTACTAGCTTTAATCATTAGAAATATTACAGAACAAGATAATAATAAAATTCTGTATGACTTGAGAAAAAAGCAGATATTACTAGGTTTCTCTAATGAGCCAGTTACTATAGTTGATACATGTCAGCTGCTATACTTCCCCAAGAAATTAATGCTCATATCACTGGGTTTATAACTGAATTGTGAAGCCATAACACACTTCTTCACATCTACTCCTATACCATTGGCCTGATTCAGCACCTTTTACAGTAAATTTGTACTTTGTTTCTTATTACTTTCTAGGCACATATAGAAAAGGGCCTCCTTATGTCATGATAAATAGTATTTAACTGATGGCAAACCAAGAGTATTTTAGAGTAGTGCTTCTCAGCCTTGACTATGAATACAAATTGCCAGGAGATTTTGTTTAAATGCAAATTATGACATAAGTGTCTAAGGTCAGGCCTCGGAGCCTGCATTTCTGAGCTGCACCCAGGTTGATCCATCACCACACTACGTATATCAAGGCTTTGGAACTGAGTTGCTGTTAACATTTTCTTATCTTTGAAATTGTTTACTTAAATACACAAAATTGAACATTGCCTCACTTTAAGACAACGCTCTGATATACATGTCAGAAACAATGGTGGTAACATATATAAAGGAAAAAGCGGTGACCAAAACACTTTGCCTTTTTGTAATTTTACCTCCATATACTTTATTGCTATTCTTCCTTGAAGCTAGAGAACATCTTAACTATAATGAACCCATAAAAAGAAGTGACATTAATAAAGTTAAGAGTGAAACCTGAAAGAGACAAAAGAAACACCGTATGCTAACACATATACATGGAATCTAAAAAAGAAAAAAGAAAAGAAAAATGATTCTGGTGAACCTAGGGGCAGGACAGGAATAAAGATGCAGATGTAGAGGACGGACTTGAGGACACGGGGAGGGGGAAGGGTAAGCTGGGACGAAGTGAGAGAGTGGCATGGACATATATACACTACCAAATGTAAAATAGAGAGCTAGTGGGAAGCAGCTGCATAGCACAGGGAGATCAGCTCAGTGCTTTGTGTCCACCTAGAGGAGTGGGATAGGAAGGGTGGGAGGGAGATGCAAGAGGGAGGGGATATGGGGATATATGTACACATATAGCTTATTCACTATGTTATACAGCAGAAAGTAACACACTATTGTAAAGCAATTATAATCCAATAAAGAGATTAAAAAAAAAAGAGTGAAACATCCACAACAGACTATTAGCTTTGTTATTTTTTTAATTTTTTTATTTAACAAATTTAATCAGTTATACATATACATCTGTTCCCATATCCCCTACCTTTTGCGTCTCCCTCCCGCCCTCCCTATCCCACCCCTCCAGGCGGTCACAAAACACCGAGCTGATCTCCCTGTGCTATGCGGCTGCTTCCCACTAGCTATCTACCTTACGTTTGGTACTCTATATATGTCCATGCCGCTCTTTCACAGCTTACCCTTCCCCCTCCCCATATCCTCAAGTCCATTCTCTAGTAGATCTGTGTCTTTATTCCTGTCTTACCCCTATGTTCTTCATTACATTTCTTTTCTTATATATGTGTCAGCATACAGTATTTGTCTTTCTCTTTCTGACTTACTTTACTCTGTATGACAGACTCTAGGTCCATCCACCTCATTACAAATAGCTCAATTACGTTTCTTTTTATGGCTGAGTAATTCCATTGTATATATGTGCCACATCTTCTTTATCCATTCATCCGATGATGGACACTTAGGTTGTTTCCATCTCCGGACTATTGTAAATAAGGCTGCTATGAAATTTTGGTACATGACTCTTTTTGAATTATGGTTTTCTCAGGGTATATGCCTAGTAGTGGGATTGCTGGGTCATATGGTAGTTCTAACTGTAGTTTGTTAAGGAACCTCCGTACCGTTCTCCATAGTGGCTGTACCAATTCACATTCCCACCAGCAGTGCAAGAGTGTTCTCTTTTTTCCACACCCTCTCCAGCATTTATTGTTTCTAGATTTTTTGATGATGGCCATTCTGACTGGTGTGAGATGATATCTCATTGTAGTTTTGATTTGCATTTCTCTAATGAGTAAAGATGTTGAGCATCCTTTCATGTGTTTGTTGGCAGTCTGTATATCTTCTGTGGAGAAATGTCTATTTAGGTCTTCTGCCCATTTTTGGATTGGGTTGTTTGTTTTTTTGTTATTGAGCTGCATGAGCTGCTTATAAATTTTGGAGATTAATCCTTTGTCAGTTGCTTCATTGGCAAATATTTTCTCCCATTCTGAGGGTTGTCTTTTGGTCTTGTTTACGGTTTCCTTTGCTGTGCAAAAGTTTTTAAGTTTCATTAGGTTCCATGTGTTTATTTTTGTCTTTATTTCCATTTCTCTAGGAGGTGGGTCCAAAAGGATCTTGCTGTGATTTATGTCATAGAGTGCTCTGCTTATGTTTTCCTCTAAGAGTTGGATACTTTCTGGCCTTACATTTAGGTCTTTAATCCATTTTGAGCTTATTTTTGTGTATGGTTTTAGGGAGTGATCTAATCTCATACTTTTACATGTCCCTGTCCAGTTTTCCCAGCACCGCCTATTGAAGAGACTGTCCTTTCTCCACAGTGCATTCCTGCCTACTTTATCAAAGATAAGGTGACCATATGTGAATGAGTTTATCTCTGGGCTTTCTATCCTGTTCCATTGATCTATCTTTCTGTTTTTGTGCCATTACCACACTGTCTTGATTACTGTAGCTTTGTAGTATAGTCTGAAGTCAGGGAGCCTGATTCCTCCAGCTCTGATTTTCGCTCTCAAGATTGCTTTGGCTATTCGGGGTCATTTGTGTTTCCATACAAATTGTGAAATTTTTTGCTCTAGTTCTGTGAAAAATACAGGTGGTAGTTTGATAGGGATTGCATTGAATCTGTAGATTGCTTTGGGTAGTAGAGTCATTTTCACAATGTTGATTCTTCCAATCCAAGAACATGGTACATCTCTCCATCTATTTGTATCATCTTTAATTTCTTTCATCAGTGTCTTATAATTTTCTGCATACAGGTCTTTTGTCTCCTTAGGTAGGTTTATTCCTAGATATTTTATTCTTTTTGTTGCAATGGTAAATGGGAGTGTTTTCTTGATTTCACTTTCAGATTTTTCATCATTAGTATATAGGAATGCCAGAGATTTCTGTGCATTAATTTTGTATCCTGCTACTTTACCAAATTCATTGATTAACTCTAGTAGTTTTCTGGTAGCATCTTTAGGATTCTGTATGTATACTATCATGTCATCTGCAAACAGGGACAGCTTTATTTCTTCTTTTCCAATTTGGATTCCTTTTATTTCCTTTTCTTCTCTGATTGCTGTGGCTAAAACTTCCAAAACTATGTTGGATAAGAGTGGTGAGAGTGGGCAACCTTGTCTTGTTCCTGATCTTAATGGAAATGGTTTCAGTTTTTCACCATTGAGGACGATGCTGGCTGTGGGTTTGTCATATATGGCCTTGATTATGTTGAGGAAAGTTCCCTCTATGCCTACTTTCTGCAGGGTTTTTATCATAAATGGGTGTTGAATTTTGTCGAAAGCTTTCTCTGCATCTATTGAGATGATCATATGGTTTTTTCCCTTTAACTTGTTAATATGGTGTATCACATTGATTGATTTGCGTATATTGAAGAATCCTTGCATTCCTGGAATAAACCCCACTTGATCATGGTGTATGATCCTTTTAATGTGCTGTTGGATTCTGTTTGCTAGTATTTTGTTGAGGATTTTTGCATCTATGTTCATCAGTGATATTGGCCTGTAGTTTTCTTTCTTTGTGACATCCTTGTCTGGTTTTGGTAACAAGGTGATGGTGGCCTTGTAGTATGAGTTTGGGAGTGTTCCTCCCTCTGCTATATTTTGGAAGAGTTTGAGGAGGATAGGTGTTAGCTCTTCTCTAAATGCTTGATAGAATTCGCCTGTGAAGCCATCTGGTCCTGGGCTTTCGTTTGTTGGAAGGTTGTTAATCACAGTTTCAATTTCAGTGCTTGTGATTGGTCTGTTCATATTTTCTATTTCTTCCTGATTCAGTCTTGGCAGGTTGTTCATTTCTAAGAATTTGTCCATTTCTTCCAGGTTGTCCACTTTATTGGCATAGAGTTGCTTGTAATAATCTCTCATGATCTTTTGTATTTCTGCAGTGTCAGTTGTTACTTCTCCTTTTTCATTTCTAATTCTATTGATTTGAGTCTTCTCCCTTTTTTTCTTGATGAGTCTGGCTAATGGTTTATCAATTTTGTTTATCTTCTCAAAGAACCAGCTTTTAGTTTTATTGATCTTTGCTCTCGTTTCCTTCATTTCTTTTTCATTTATTTCCGATCTGATTTTTATGATTTCTTTCCTTCTGCTAACTTTGGGATGCTTTTGTTCTTCTTTCTCTAATTGCTTTAGGTGCAAGGTTAGGTTGTTTATTCGAGATGTTTCCTGTTTCTTAAGTTAGGATTGTATTGCTATAAATTTCCCCCTTAGAACTGCTTCTGCTGCGTCCCATAGGTTTTGGGTCATCGTGTCTCCATTGTCATTTGTTTCTAGGTATATTTTCATTTCCTTTTTGATTTCTTCAGTGATCACTTCGTTATTAAGTAGTGTATTGTTTAGCCTCCATGTGTTTGTATTTTTTACAGCTCTTTTCCTGTAATTGATATCTAGTCTCATAGCATTGTGGTTGGAAAAGATACTTGATACAATTTCAATTTTCTTAAATTTACCAAGGCTTGATTTGTGACCTAAGATATGATCTATCCTGTAGAATGTTCCATGAGCACTTGAGAAAAATGTGTATTCTGTTGTTTTTGCATGGAATGTCCTATAAATATCAATTAAGTCTATCTTGTTTAATGTATCATTTAAAGCTTGTGTTTCCTTATTTATTTTCATTTTGGATGATCTGTCCATTGGTGAAAGTGGGGTGTTAAAGTCCCCTACTATGATTGTGTTACTGTCGATTTCTCCTTTTATGGCTGTTAGTATTTGCCTTATGTATTGAGGTGCTCCTATGTTGGGTGCATAAATATTTACAATTGTTATATCTTCTTCTTGGATCGATCCCTTGATCATTATGTAGTGTCTTTCTTTGTCTCTTCTAATAGTCTTTATTTTAAAGTCTATTTTGTCTGATATGAGAATTGCTACTGCAGCGTTCTTTTGGTTTCCATTTGCATGGAATATCTTTTTCTATCTCCTTACTTTCAGTCTGTATGTGTCTCTAGGTCTGAAGTGGGTCTCTTGTAGACAGCATATATATGGGTCTTGTTTTTGTATCCATTCAGCCAATATGTGTCTTTTGGTGGGAGTATTTAGTCCATTTACATTTAAAGTAATTATCGATATGTATGTTCCTATTCCCATTTTCTTAATTGTTTTGGGTTCGTTATTGTAGGTCTTTTCCTTCTGTTGTGTTTCTTGCCTAGAGAAGTTCCTTTAGCATTTGTTGTAAAGCTGGTTTGGTGGTGCTGAACTCTCTCAGTTTTTGCTTGTCTGTAAACGTTTTTATTTCTCCATCAAATCTGAATGAGATCCTTGCTGGGTAGAGTAATCTTGGTTGCAGTTTTTTCTCCTTCATCACTTTAATTATGTCCTGCCACTCCCTTCTGGCTTGTAGAGTTTCTGCTGAGAGATCAGCTGTTATCCTGATGGGGATTCCCTTGTGTATAATTTGTTGTTTCTCCCTTGCTGCTTTTAATATGATTTCTTTGTGTTTAATTTTTGACAGTTTGATTAATATGTGTCTTGGCATATTTCTCCTTGGATTTTTTCTGTATGGGTCTCTCTGTGCCTCCTGCACTTGATTAACTATTTCCTTTCCCATATTAGGGAAGTTTTCAACTATAATCTCTTCAAATATTTTCTCAGTCCCTTTCTTTTTGTCTTCTTCTACTGGAACCCCTATAATTCGAATGTTGGTGCATTTAATGTTGTCCCAGAGGTCTCTGAGTCTTCCCTTTGGTCTTTTCATTCTTTTTTCTTTATTTTGCTCTGCATCAGTTATTTCCACTATTTTATCTTCCACCTCACTTATCCATTCTTCTGCCTCAGTTATTCTGCTATTGATCCCAATAGAGTATTTTTCATTTCATTTATTGTGTTTTTAATCAATGCTTGATTCATCTTTAGTTCTTCTAGGTCCTTGTTAACTGTTTCTTGCATTTTGTCTATTCTATTTCCAAGATTTTGGATCTTGGAAATAGAATCTTGGATCAGCTTTACTATCATTATTCTGATTTCTTTTTCAGGTAGACTGCCTATTACCTCTTCATTTGTTAGGTCTGGTGGGTTTTTATCTTGCTCCTTCTCCTGCTGTGTGTTTTTCTGTCTGCTCATTTTCCTTATGTTACTGTGTTTGGGGTCTCCTTTTTGCAGGCTGTGGGTTCGTAGTTCCCGTTGTTTTTGGTGTCTGTCCTTAGTGACTAAGGTTGGTTTAGTGGGTTGTGTAGGCTTCCTGGTGGAGGGGACTAGTGCCTGTGTTCTGGTGGATGCGGTTGGATCTTGTCTTTCTGGTGGGCAGGTCCACGTCTGGTGGTGTGTTTTGGGGTGTCTGTGTACTTTTTACGATTTTAGGCAGCCTCTCTGCTAATGGGTGGCGTTGTTTTCCTGTCTTGCTAGTTGCTTGGCATAGTGTGTGCAGCACTGTAGCTTGCTGGTCATTGAATGAAGCTGGGTGATGGTGTTGAGATGGAGACCTCTGGAAGATTTTCGCCCTTTGATATTATGTGGAGCTGGGAGGTCTCTTATGGACCAGTGTCCTGAAGTTGGCTCTCCCACCTCAGAGGCACAGCACTGACTCCTGGCTCGTCAATTAGGGATGATTTGTTATCTATTCATGTATTCCACAGATGCAGGGTACATCAAGTTGATTGTGGAGCTTTAATCTGCTGCTTCTGAGGCTGCTGGGAGAGATTTCCCTTTCTCTTCTTTGTTCCCACAGCTCCAGAGTCTCAGCTTTGGATTTGGCCCTGCCTCTGCGTGTAGGTCGCCGGAGGGCGTCTGTTCTTTGCTCAGACAGGAAAGGGTTAAAGGAGCAGCCGCTTCGGGGACTCTGGCTCACTCAGGCCGTGGGGGAGGGAGGGGCACGGAGTGTGGGGTGAGCCTGCAGCGGCAGAGGCCGGCATGACGTTGCACCAGAACGAGGCGCACCGTGCATTCTCCCAGGGAAGCCGTCTCTGGATCCCGGGACCCCGGCAGTGACGGGCTGTTCAGGCTCCCAGAAGGGCGGTGTGGACAGTGACCTGCGCTCGCACACAGGCCTCTTGGCGGTGGCAGCAGCAGCCCCAGCGTCCCACGCCCGTCTCTGGGCTCCGCGCTTTCAGCCGCAGCTCGTGCCCGTCTGTGTGGCTCCTTTAAGCAGCGCTCTTAATCCTCTTTCCTCACGCACCAGGAAACCAAGAGGGAAGAAATAGTCTCTTGCCTCTTCAGCAGCTCCAGAGTTTTCCCAGACTCCCTCCCGGCTAGCTGTGGCGCATTAGCCCCCTTCAGGCTGAGTTCTTGCCTCCAGCCCCAGTCCTCTCCCTGCGCTCTAACCGAAGCCCGAGCCTCAGCTTCCAGCGCCGCCCGTCCTGGCGGGCAAGCAGACGAGCTTCTCGGGCTGGTCGGCACTGATCCTCTGTGCGGGAATCTCTCCGCTTTGCCCTTCCCAGGTACGTGGGAACTTTCTTGCCTTTTGGGAGGTCTGAGGTCTTCTGCCAGTGTTCAGTAGGTGTTCTGTAGGAGTTGTTCCACGTGTAGCTATATTTCTGATGTATCTGTGGGGAGGAAGTTGATCTCCGTGTCTTACTCTTCTTCCATCTTCCCTGGAAGTCCAGCTTGGTTTTTGATGACAGTCTGTATCACCTTCTAAAAATATCTGTTGCAAACAATATTTTGTTCTAATCTTTGACTATCATTTTATAATATAATGTCAATTTTACCATAAAATTTCAGATTTATATTTACAAAATATTTTTAAGATTGAATCTATTAATTTTTTGGTTAAGGTTGGCACTTGCATTCCTCAGGTGTATTATGTATATTACACCTTGGGTCTCTGAAAAGTCATATTAAATTGCATTAATTTTTTGAAATTTACAAAATTTATGATATGTACAACTTGTGAACAATGGTTTAGTATACTTTGTATCCTTTCCATAGTTACATACAATATATTGAAGACTCAACTATTGCAATAATATATGATAATGATCAGATACTGTATCATTCCCTCTTACAGGATCAACAAATACTGCTTCAAATGGCTGCTGATACTAAAGAAAACCAGGAAGTGCTACATATATACTCAGAAAATTATGGACTATGTAGTAGTGAAGAAAGCAAATTATATGAACTCACATACTGATTGTAATTGCTAGCCCTTCAACAATTCAACCATAATCTTAATATTTAGAGAGTACAAAAATAGCAAAGGCAAATCAGTCTTTTTTCTTCCCTGTCCTCAATTTATCTTTTGCATTGCATTTGAAGCCCTAAGCAAAACATCATCCTTATTCAATGTGCTAAGATCTTTTTACCATGGAATAGAAGAGTAAAACTCTAACAAAATGCAGGAGCACACAATGCCAGCTGTGATCCAGGCTATGATCACTTTAAATTAAATGACCCCGGGAAACTAAAGGCACTTTCTACAGAACATCAAAGTAATTGCTTATGAAGTCTTCATGCACACATTCCCAGGAAAAGAGATACGCAGGATCCCTCTAACTGCTTGCTACGAATGGACAAATCTCTGACCTCAGATAATATACCTGAGGCACTAAGGTGAATGTTCCAGCTAGAAGGACAGTGGAGGTGTGGGGAAGAATACAATAAATGTAATAGAAGAGAACCTTACAAATGCTGTTTTCATCAGGAGAAATGATGAAGGTAAGTTACTCATTATTGTGAGAAGAATAATAAAAGAAAGCAGAATAACCTGAATCAAGGAAGTAAATTTAAAATTTAAAAAAAAATTAGAGAATGTTTCCTAAGGTTAGCCAAAAAAAAAAAAAAGAGGAAAGACAGTTTTTCTTTTTCTAAAGTGACAGCATAAGAAAATTATACATACTAATAATATATAGCCATTTTGTGACTAGACATTTGTATGTGTATCATTTTAAATATATGGAATGATACAAAACTAGTTTGCTTACGTGTCACTAAAAAAAGCTCAAATTCATTATAGAAGCATTAGCATTACACTACTGGAGAACTAGTCAAACCTTATACTATGCACATGGAAACAGATTCATTTCTACCACTGGCTATGATCTGTTTTGGATTTTGACATTTTCTATATCCTGTTTTAAAAGCTGGTCAAGATGTGCCAGAAAGGTAGATATTTTAGTGCTAGAAAAAGAACTTAATATTTCATGTTGTTCCATCTAATCTAAACGTTTTTTTTTTTAACAAGCAAGATATTAAAAAAGCAAACAAACAAAAAACCCTTAGATCAAGCAAGGATCAATACACAGCCTAGTATTTATTTAAGATAGAAGTTCATTTTAATTTTGAATTAACAATATTTTATGTTGAGTTGAGTCAAATGTGGAGAATTTCTGTGCTGCATTTCCCTTAATTTTACTTGCCCAATTAGCTGGAGCTGCCTCGTTCATGGGTAACAGGAGCAAACCAGACTATTTTAGTAACCAGCTCAGTGGTTAGGTCTGGCACTTTATTCATCTGTAACAAGAAAGCAAATTACCCTGAATTCTTCAGAAGTGATATCATAGGGAACCAATATCTAAAAAATCTAAAAGTAATGAATATAAAGGATTGATGTTAAAACTGCATTACTATTTTACTCACTATTTTCCATTATTTTCTGAAAGAACATTATGAAAGAGTACACCTCATCATTATAGGCCAGTTAGATGAGAAGCCTTGTGAAAATTACTAACTGCTATGGAAAACAGTCAACATATAAATATTTTTAAACTTTATGAATTTCTGAAGGCAGCAGAGAAACTGAGGCTTCTAGGTCTGCCACAATTGGGGTGGCTTTTATGCACAGTACATAGGGACTCATGCATGGTCATGTAGATAGTTTTTGTAGAACATTTCTCATTGAAGAAACATCCCTTGCATAAACAGATTGCATTGAAAAAAATATTTGTTTTTTTAAAAAATAACTATGATACCACTTGTCATTTTTGACAACATGTGTTAAAGAGATTAGAGACCTTTGTCCTCTGGGGCAACAGTGAAAATGTTTCTATCAGATTTTGCAATATTCCTAAATTCTATATGCATACCAGAAGATTGAAAATGTAGTTAAAAAAAAGATAGAAAGAAAAGAAAATGTAAACATATTATATTAAGAACCAGGAAAGTATACACTTTTCTTAAGTTGAACTTAATTATAACAAATTAAGCGTTATAAAGCACAATAGGTATTTAGTATAAATTTGTTTAATGACTAAATGAATAATGTTTTTACTAGTTCAGTTTGAAAGTTAAGATAGAAATAAGAAAGAGCTAATATTAATTAAGTTTTTTTTTTTTTTTTACATAAATGTACTGCATAAGAACATAAAGACACTGGGGCAGTGCTTGCACTGCCAACACCAAGTGCAAAAAGAAGTATCAAGGAAAGAAAAGCTCATACAAAATCTATGAATATATAAATGATTTTGAAGCTTGAAGTGAAAAAGAAAAATATGATAAGAAAATAAAAAGCAGCAAATGAAGATTTCAGAAGTTAAGACAAATAGTAAGACATTTTTCAAGCATTGAAGGAACAAAAGGTCAGTGACAGAGAGAGCGGAGTTTCCTACAGATAACCAGAACAATTTACTGACGGAAAAGACAGCCGTTGCTAAAACAAAAATCAAATGAGTTCATTTGAATCAGAAATAGACATAAATCTCAGGGGAATAAGAAAAAAAAAATACCAAAGGAGGACTGCACTGTACTGAAACAAATACTGAAATACAAAATCAGTTATTTTTTTTACAAGAACGAAAAATTGTTTATATCCCTAACAAATTTGTTATTTTATATTTTTTTTGTTTTATTTGTTTGTTTATTTGTTTTTTGGTACACGGGCCTCTCACTGTTGTGGCCTCTCCCATTGCGGAGCACAGGCTCTGGACGCACAGGCTCAGCAGCCATGGCTCATGGGCCCAGCTGCTCCGTGGCATGTGGGATCTTCCTGGACTGGGGCACGAACCCATATCCCCTGTATCGGCAGGCGGACTCTCAACCACTGCACCACCAGGGAAGCCCTTTTTTATAGTTTTTAATTTTAAATCTATAAGGAGTTTTTGAAGCAAAAATGTAGCAGAATCCCACCATCCTATTTTCCCAAATTTGTGAGGTAAGTGACTAAAATTGGGACTATTAACATTTAAATCAGTGAACTTGAGTGAAGCAGATTACTCTTCATCATGTTGGTGAGCCTTATCCAATCAACAGAATTCCGTAGTGGAAGAAAGACTGACCTCTCCTGAGCAAAAAAGAATTCTGCCAGTAGACTGCCTTCAGACTTGAACTACAAATTTTGCTGAATTTCTAGCCTGCTGGCCTATTCCATCTGATTCTGAACTTACCAAGCCTCCACAATAACATGAGCCCATTCCTTGAAATGAATCTCTCAATAGATAGGCAGATAGTACATATACACATACATAAGTAGTAGTTAGAGAGATGATAGAAGATGATGGACAGATGATAGATAGATAGATAGATAGATAGATAGATATCCTATTGGTTCTGTTACTCTGGAGAACTCTCCTAATATAGATGACAAAATTAAACAAATGCTGTATATTACTATGGATTTTAAATCCTTTGAATAAACCTGGCCTTGTGAACAGTTATGGTCCAGATGTGAGTCATGATGATGGGACTTCTCTAAGTGAGTTGCCCCATTAACTCCTTTACTCTGAAACCCATACCAATTACTGCTTGGCTTGGAAATGATATTCCCTCCAAAAGTAGAGGCAACTTGAACACCTCTTGAAACCCTAGTCAAGTAAGGTTGTAAAAGAAAATGTATCCTAGAGAGAAACCAGTGTGGATTTCAAAGCGTGATGAAGATTCAAAGTGAGAAACTAAAGGAATCATGTGAAGAGAGAAAATGCAAAGTCCACATTATAAAGAAGGAAGTATTAGCTCTTTGTTCTTTTGACAGTAAACTCCAACCTAAAGTGATGAATGTAGCTCAATAATCTGATTTTAAACTGATCCACATCAGGTGTGACTTCTCCTAAAGGTTGGAAAGTAGGTGAAATAGAGCCTTGGGATTCTTCTAGAACAATGATCCTGAAATAATAACAAAGTGTATCAAGATTTACTCAAAGGACGCTTTAAGGTAGTAGATCTTAACTGAGGTCTAAAATTGCATAATTAAAAAAAATAATAATTTTGCTATAGGTTTTTGGTGGTAGTATTTCTTTATAATACAGAAAAAGTTAGTTGAAGAAAATTGATTATTAATTTAGGGAAATAAAAAGATTGAAATAAAAAAGAAAAAAAGGCACAAGAATAGAAAACATATAAGAAACATGTAAATGCCATATTAGAACTAAAAGATGAAAGGTAATAATTCTTGAGTCTTAGACATTAAAAAAAGAAAGAAAAGACAAGAAAGGAAAGGAATAAGGCATAAGCCATTTCAGTCATGAAGTGGAGAAAAGCTAACCATTAAACATAAAATCTACAATGGAATATTATGTAAAGGGGAAAATTTTTGATATATACCATGAAATTTGGATATTTGTTTATTGCAAATAGCTAGCATTACTCTAATTGATAAAAGCAGTAAATAAACACTAAAACACTGGAGAATATCAAATTAGTGATAACTGTACATGGCACGGTATTTTCTGTGTTTTTTAACTACAATAAAGAAAATAAAAGTTTAGTTTTAAGATAAAGTTGACCATAAAAATTAAAATTTAATTAAATTTTTCATAAAATAATTATATTTGATATTTTGAATTTTAAAATGTATGTTATGTCCTAAGTTTTGTTCATTAAAATTAATTACATTAAATATATTTCACAGAGCACTGAGCTGATCTCCCTGTGCTATGTGGCTGCTTCCCATGAGCTATCTATTTTATATTTGGTAGTGTATATATATCCATGCCACTCTCTTCATTCCAGCTTACCCTTCCCACTCCCCTTGTCCTCAAGTCCATTCTCTATGTCTGTGTCTTTAATCCTGTCCTGTCCCTAGGTTCTTCAGAAGCTTTTTTTTTTTTAGATTCCATATATATGTGTTAGAATATGGTATATGTTTTTCTCTTAGATGTTAAAAAATAAATAAAGTAAAATAAAATACATAAAAAATAATATAAATTCAAATTTATTTCTGATAATGTTAATTAACCTAAAAGTGAAAATAAAATCTTAAATTTCAAAAACAAAAAGTATTTCAATGTTCAAATAAAAAATGTATGAATAGGGCTTCCCTGATGGTGCAGTGGTTGGGAGTCCACCTGCCGATGTGGGGGACAAGGGTTCATGCCCAGTGTGGGAGGATCCCACATGCCATGCAGCAGCTGGGCCCATGAGACATGGCCACTGGACCTGCACGTCCGGAGCCTGTGCTCCGCTATGGGAGAGGCCATGGCGGTGAGAGGCTCGCGTACTGCCAAAAAAAAAAAAAAAAGTATGAATAAATTTATCATTTAACTCTAAACTAAGAAAAAAGCAGCAAAGCAAGTTTAAGAATAGAAAGGGAAAGCATAATAATGATTAATGTAGAGATTAATAAATTATAAAATTAAAATATATCTGAAACATATCCCAGAGTAAGAACTTTTACATTAAAAGATGGTCAAAATTTTAGTTAGATAAGGAAAACAGGAAAAGCACACACAAATAAAGAATAAGAAAACATATATTAAAATTTGCTGTATATTACTTGGCAAATTTATGCTAACACATTTAAAAGTCATACTAAAATAGATTACTTTATATTAAAAATGAATTTAGGCATTTACCAAAAAATACTATGAAACCAAATACAGATTATTATCCATGAAAGATATCAAAATGCTAGAAAATTTTTAAAAAGGAATCAGAATCCATAAAGTTTTAAATGAGATCTTTGTTGCATTTTTATGAATCTAATAGTTTTTATTTTATTTAAACTCATTCAAAGAAAGCAAAGGCTATAAACTTTCCAATAAATTTTATAAAGCTTCTATAGGCAAAAACAGTACAAAAGAATACAGACTAATCTCACTCAGTTTACAGATATTCTAAATAAACTACAAGTAAATCCTGCCAAAAAACAAAAACCATAATCACATAGAATTTATTTCAAGTGTTTAATTTTATTCCAGATAATTCATTACTATAATTCACCATGCTAGTGTTACAAAAATGCCAAAAATGCATTTGATAAATTTCAAAATACGTAATTCCTATTTAAAATTACAATAACAGTGAGTAGAAAATAATTTTAAATTTTGATAGTAAATTACATGCTATTATTTTGAAAAATGAAAGTAAGAGTAAGAGCAGAGACAGGAAGGCACTTCAGCTTAGTGTGAAGGCTCACTTAGAGTGAAGGCTCACTTGGTGTGAAGGCTCACTACTGTGGCTGGTAATGCTCTCCAGTCAATAGCCCTCCTGAGTCAATTGACTACTAGATTATGCTGGGGCTCACATCTATCTACAGATATTTTCTATTTTTCCTGAACCTCTTTCCAATTTCTTTTAGTTGAAGATTTTACAATTAAAAAAAAACATAAATACATAAATAATTGGTTATTATAAAGAGGAAAACAAACTGTGGGAAAATATCCATAGCATATTTGTAAAGTGTTATCTTTAATTTATAATAAATAACAGTAGGTCATGTTTTTTTTAAATGCAATGTCTCAATATAGATAATTGGCAAGACAATGGCTGATCTGCATTTGAACACCTGTTCAAGACAAACAAGTAAAAATGACGAGAAATCATTTTTACTAATTCAGATTGGTAATGATTTAAAAGTTATTTAATCCCAAAGCTGGCCGTGAAATAAGCACTCTCATGCACTCAAGATGGGTGTGTAAATGAGTACAGCCTTTATAGTAAATAACTGGGCAGTAAAAAAGATGGCAATTTAAATTTTTTAAATGTAACTCAAGAAAATAAAATATTTGCAAATTATATTCATCACAGCTATATTTATGTGAGCACAAATTTGAAATTAAATCTCAAATATGGGCAAAGTGTTAAATGGTGGAAATATTGTGTAATTCAGAAAATTTATATGGAGACATTAAAAATTATGATTTGAAATATTTTTAATGGCCTGAAGAAAATCTAATGCTAAAATGTATAATAAAAAAGCACAATACACAAATATATATAAAATATTAATAAGATAGATACTTTAAATCCACAGATACATATATACATGTATATATGTACACAAAGAGAGAAATATGAGAGATATGAAGATTAAATATGACAGAGGAGAAGAAATATGACTAAAATATGACTAAAATCTATGCTAAAATTTTAACAGTGACTAACTTTGCTAATTTGTAATTTGGGGTGATTTTTGTAACTTGGGATGGTATTATCTTTATATTTTATACAGTTTCTGATTGTCTAAAATAAACTTGTAATTTTCTTTACAATTAGAAAAGCAATTCGAAGTTGATTTTAAAAAAGTACATAACATTTGAGACAGTAATTACTCCTTTGATATTTGACCCTAATGAAATATTTTCAAGGAAAATTAAATATACATCCAAAAACATGTTCATTAAAATATTGAAAAAAAGGAAAAATTGTAATTTATTTTAAGGTCTTGACCATGGAATTGCCAGCATATGATAGCATGGTCAAAGGTGATTTTTCCACAGTATGTTATAGTCAAAAGGGGTTGTAGATGGCTAGAAGACTTGATTGCTTATGTGAAACCCACTAGCAACATAAATGTAGACATTAAGGTTTCTCCATCCCAGATGTAATGGCTTAATTTGGACAACTGTATAAGGCAAAGTTTTCTCCACATTGTAGCATCTTTATGGTGCAGACCATTTTCATTTTTTCCCTAAAATTTAGAAGAAGCTTTACCAGGAGTTATGGAAGAAGTAAAAAACAGAACTTATTCAAGCCTTGCATTCATAGATAAAACAGGAACTAAAATAATTTACACAGTTGATCCTTCACCATATGTTAATCAAAGAAACTGCAACAAGTTTAAAACAAAAGAAAAATGTTCCACCCTGGAGAAATAACCAAAATTAAGAAAAAGAAACATATAAGAATGCCACAAACTCAAGCCTGGGACTGGAAGTAGGGAGGTTGACTACAACCATCTTCCTCTTCAGCTGAGCTCAGTGTTTTTCAAATTTCTTAATTAGATTAATCCTCTTTTTAAGTCCCCACTCCTTATAATTTATAGCCATTAATTAAATAAAAATCCATCTCTGGAGAAAAATTAAGGATAGAAATATTGTCTATTTCTAATGACATAGAGTGAATTTGCAAAATCCCAGCCTCAGTTTTTTCACATTTAGAGTGGACAACAGTAGTGCTCATAGGTCTTTTTTTTTTTTTTTCTGCAGGTTAAAAGTGATACAGAATATGACAACCCAACACTGTGTCTGATACATAGTGGTTTTCACAATTTTGTTATTACTGTTAATCTATTGCATATGCACTGTCATAATCAAGGCCAGCTTCATGGGCAGGCAATCTGTGCAGTCACACAAGAAACCACAGTCAGAAAAATTCCATGCTTGAGTTAATGCTCTGCTGTCACCAACTTGAAATTCTTAATTTGTAAACAAGGGACTTCAAATTTTCATTTTGTATTTGGTCTCACCAGTTATGTAGCTGGTGCTCATCAAAATAAGAAGCATTTGACATTATCAGTGCAATTTAACTATTTTGACTTGTCATAGTACTATTTTATGGATTCTCATTTTTATATACTCCATGGCAGTTAAGGAAATTTATGGCTGCCCTTTTATGTAATCTCTATAGGGTAAGAAAACGTGTAATACATATAAGGTGCCTTATGGATTCAATCTAATTTCAAAAAACACAGTCTTCACTTTGATCAATATGATTTGGAATCTTCCTGAAGGTTTATGGTAATTTTTGAAAATGACAATTTACAATTTATTACATGGACTGATGTGTGTTGAAAGCACTTTGTAATCCACACAGTGTTATGCTAAAAATACTGTAATTATTTAATTACTTACAACATAAGAAAGGTTTACACAATCCCATATGGCAAAACAGGACACTTGCAAATTAGTCATTATAAGAAGTCACAATTGTACAAGCTTCGGCAAAGTCATGAAATTGGATTCTAATTAGTAATAGAGTCAACTTCCATCACTTGAACATATCTACTACTGTGTGTGTGGTTTTATAGAAACCTCTTTGTTAAAAAGCAGAATTCAGTAAAGGGCAGAACTTCTTATCTGCCTCATTGAAGTCGTAAAGGATCAAGATCAGATTTTTGAATTGGATCTGACAAGAAATTGATGGGAAGTACAGAAGAGAGGAGTACTTATTTCTGTTAGAAATCCATAGTGAATGATTTTTTAGGGGCCTCTATCTAGGTCAGCACTTTCAAACAGTATTTCAAAGTTCCAGTTAAAATGTGCTGCTAACATTAAGATACTAAATGGTATTAATCTGAACATTTTTCAAATATATTCCATATGCCATAGCAGTGAATTAATGTCTATATCCCATAATCTGTTTTTTTTCAATTCTTCAAAGTATATAAATAATAGAAGATGTGATGATATTTGAACAAATAACCTGAATGACAATAATTCTGGAAATTCCCAGAAATAATCAGCTACAGAAATTAACAACTGTTCACTAGCACTATCATAAAAGGCACTACTCCCTTAAAAGGAGAAGATAATAGATGGATAAAAACACTACCACACATCTTACAGCAGTTTTTGCCCACTACTATGACTGTGTTACTGTCGATTTCCCCTTTTATGGCTGTTAGCATTTGCCTTATGTATTGAGGTGCTCCTACTTTGGGTGCATAATATTTACAATTGTTATATCTGCTTCTTGGATTGGTTCCTTGATCATTATGTAGTGTCCTTCTTTGTCTCTTGTAATAGTCTTTGTGTTAAAGTCTATTTTGTCTAAGATGAGAATTGCTACTCCAGCTTTCTTTTGACCTCCATTTTCATGGAATAACTTTTTTCCATCCCCTCACTTTCAGTCCTTATGTGTTCCTGGATCTGAAATTGGTCTCTTGTAGACAGCATATATATGAGTCTTGTTTTTGTATCCATTCAGCCAGTCTTTGTCTTTTGGTTGGAACATTTAATCTATTTAGATTTAAAGTAGCTATTGAAATGTATGTTCCTATTACTATTTTCTTAATTGTTTTGGGTTTGTTATTGTAGGTCTTTTCCTTCTCTTGTGTTTCCTGCTTAGAGAAGTTCATTTAGCATTTGTTGTAAAGCTAGTTTGGTGGTGCTGAATTCTCTTAGCTTTTTCTTGTCTGTAAATGTTTTAATTTCTGTGTTGAATCTGAACAAAATCCTTGCTGGGTAGAGTAATCTTGGTTGTTGTTTTTTTCCCTTCCATCACTTTAAATATGTCTTGCCACTCCCTTCTCCCTTGCAGAGTTTCTGCTGAAAGATCAGCTGTTAACTTTATGGAGATTCCCTTGTATGTTATTTTTTCCCTTGCTGCTTCTTATATTTTTTCTTTGTATTTAATATTTGATAGTTTGATTAACATGTGTCTTGGTATGTTTCTCCTTGGATTTACCCTGTGTTGGACTCTCTGTGTTTCCTGGACTTGACTGAATATTTCCTTTCCCATATTAGGGAAGTTTTCAACTATAATCTCTTGAAATGTTTTTTCAGTCCCTTTCTTTTTCTCTTATTCTTCTGGGACCCCTATAATTCGAATGTTGGTGCATTTAATGTTGTCCCAGATGTCTCTGAGACTGTCTTGAATTATTTTCATTCTTTTTTTCTTTTTTCTGCTCTGAGGTAGTTATTTCCACTCTTTTATCTTCCAGGTCACTTATGTGTTCTTCTGCCTCAGTTATTCTGCTACTGATTCCTTCTAGAGAATATTTAATTTCATTTATTGTGTTGTTCATCATTGTTTCTTTACTCTTTAGTTCTCCTAGGTCCTTGTGAAACGTTTCTTGTATTTTCTCCATTCTATTTCCAAGATTTTGGATCATCTTTACTATCATTACTTTGAATTTTTTTTCAGGTAGACTGCCTATTTCCTCTTCATTTGTTTGGTCTGGTGGGTGTTTACCTTGCTCCTTCATCTGCTGTCTGTTTTTCTGTCTTCTCATTTTGCTTAACTTACTGCATTTGGGGTCTCCTTTTCACAGGCTGAAGGTTCATCATTCCCATTGTTTTGGTGTCTGCCCCCAGTGGGTAAAGTTGGTTCAGTGGTTTGTGTAGGCTTCATGGTGGAGGGGACTAGTCCCTCTGTTCTGGTGGATGAGGATGCATCTTGTCTTTCTGGTGGGCAGGTCTGAATCAGGTGGTGTGTTTTGAGGTGTCTGTGACCTTATTATAATTTTAGGCCGCCTGTCTGCTAATGGGTGGGGTTGTGTTCCTGTCTTGCTAGTTGTGTGGCATATGATGTCCAACACTGCAGCTTGCTGGTTGATGAGTGGAGCTGGGTCTTAGCACTGAGAATGAAATCTCTGGGAGAGCTTTCGCCATTTGTTATTATGTGGAGCTCGGAGGTCTCTGGTGGACCAATGTCCTGAACACGGCTCTCCCCCCACAGAGGCACAAGCCTGACACCCGGCTAGAGCACCAAGACCCTGTCAGCCACACGGCCAGGTACATGGGGGGTTTCTTGTCTTTTGGGAAGTCTGAGGTATTCTGCCAACATTCAGTTGGTGTTCTGTAGAAGTTGTTCCACATGTAGATGTAATTCTGATGTATTTGTGGGGAGGAAGGTGATCTCTACTTCTTTTCCTCCTCCATTTTGAAGGTCTCCCCTCAGTAGATGCTTCTGTGTGAAAACCGGCAAGTGGATGAATTTATAGGCAAAGAAAACAAAGATATGGGATTGATTCTAATTTTTAAAAGTTTACTATATGAGTACTATATTGAAACTACCTTGAAATACAGCGTGAAGATTAGTGTGTTGGGAACAAAATATGAACAAGAAATACAAAAACTGGAAAGGTTTTAAAAAATAAAGTAACATTAACCACAAATATAAACTCAAAATTTTTATCACTTTAAAATTTTTAAAATTAGTGCTTTGAAAAAATATATATCTATAGCTAGATGACTTTGCTGTGCACTTGAAACTAACAAAATATTGTAAATTACATATGAATCAGTATAAATAGATAAATATATATACTCAACAACAACAAAAAAGAAGAGCATTCTTCATATAGCTCATGTGTCATTATTTAAGTTTGTTTCTATTTTTTTCCCCTCTCTATTTTGACAAGGTTATTGTTGTACTTCCATTTCTTGTTATTGTTAATATAGAAAAAAGGTGATTGTTTTGTATACTAATTTTATATCCAGTAATCTTAAGGAATATTTTGTATTTATTCCAACAGATTTTTAATTGAGTTATTGAATATTCTATATATGAAACTATATCAACTTTAAGCAAAACATTATTTTTCTTATTATTCAATATTTATACTTATTATTTGATTTTCATATATTATGCCATATTCTGTAAGATCTGACCATGAATAATCTACTTTTAAGAGTTATAGTAGTGATACCTCTTATTTATTCTGAATTGACAAGCAAAATTTTTTGTATTTCTTTTGTGCTATTGTCTTTCTTGTTTTTTTAGGTTAAGATTTTGTTATGTTTCCTTAGTTTGCATCTACTCATTTTTCCTTAGTTTTTTAATTCATTATGCTGGCTAAAGTATACTTATTTTTGGTTTCTGTTGCTAAATCATGTGGATTTTTCCTTTGAGACATGTTGAATTTTTAAGGAAGGGTAATTTAAAAATAATTGCTCATGAGCTTCCTTGGTGTCACAGTGGTTGAGGGTCCACCTGCCAATGCAGGGGATACAGGTTCGTGCCCTGGTCTGGGAGGATCCTACATGCCACAGATCAGCTGGGCCCATGGGCCATGGCCACTGAGCCTGCACGTCCAGAGCCTGTGCTCCACAACGGGAGAGGCCACAGCAGTGAGAGGCCTGCATACCACACACACACACAAAAAAAGTAATAATCGCTCATTATGTAAGAAAGATAAAGTTGAATCCTTGAATTTCATTATATAAAAAAGGGAACTCTGGATGATTTAATATATTAATGTACATGATAAAAAATATAATAAATGAAATATAGAATAATATTGTATAACTCTGGAACAAAAAATCTACCTAAAGAAAGCCTATTTTTTAAGGTAAATGTTAATTTATATGAACATAGTAAAACTAAGGATATCAGTTTCATGTAGTACATAATTGACAAAGTTGACTAATGTGAAGATATTTGTAATATTAAAAATCAACAAGGGGTCTTTCTTATTGTCATTTTGGAAATTAATTTGATAGTATTTAGAGAAATATCCTATACATTCATCTGACAATTTGGCAGTCTCAAACCTAGTTATGTCCAGGAGAATTAATGATTACTGATTACATACACAAACTGGTTCATTGTAGGTCTGTCTATGCCAGTTAGGAATTGGAGGCAACTTAGCTGTCCATCACTAGGAGAAGAGATAGAAAAAGTATTGTGGTTGCTCATGGTAAAATACACAGTAAAATTTAAAAGCAGTAAAGTAGATGAGTATATAAAAAGGATGGGGCTCAAACACTGTTGAGTTTTAAGATGATAGAACACTAAAAGGAATTTATAGAAAAAAGCAATTAAAACATATGCATTTAAAACAACACTGTATAATTTTTGTAACATATGTTTCCTAAATATGTGACAGATCACAACATAAAAAAAGACAGTCAGGTGTGGGTGTGATAGGCAGGAGGATCTGCTTAGCTTGACATCAGGGTTGGAGAGTGGATCCCCTTCTCACAAAGTTTAGACAGAATTTTTATAAAATATTTGAGTGCTATTTATTTAGTTAGTTGTGTATTTGGGGAATTCTTTAAAAATCATATCAGTCTTATAACAATTTCAAGAATAGTACAAATAACTCTTGTATCTGCAATTTTCCATTATCCAGAGCCCCCGGTATTCAGGATTTTACCATATTTGACCTCATCAATCATTCATTAGTCACTCATCAAACCTTGGTACTTTAGTACATATTTCCTTAGAAGAGCACTCTCCCACAATCTACAATACAACCATCAATACCAAGAAAGTAACATTAGTTTAATACTACAATCTGATTTATAGATCTCATTCAAATTTTGCTGATTTTCCCAATGGCTTTTATAGATCTAGAATCCAACATAAGACCGCTAGTTGCATGTATTTGTCACAACTCTCTGGTCACCCTCAATCAAGAAGAGTTTCTCAGTCTTTTCTTGTTTTCCATAACCTTGACTTTTTTTTTAAAGAATATAGACCAGTGTCTTTAGAATGTACCTAAATTTGAGTTGCTCTGCTGTTTTCTCATGATCATATTCAATCAAGGTATGCAACCATGGTAGGAATGCCGCAGAAGCAGTGCTATGTTCTCAGTGTATCACTTCCTGAAGCACCCTCAGTCAATTTATAATCACTTGATTTCAAGGTATATGTATGCCAGCTTTCTCTACTACTAAGCGATTATTATTAGTTTGCATTCTATTGAATTGGAGAGCTTAGTATTCTACACCGTTATTTTATTCATACACATATTCATTTACTTATTTATTTATAACACTAAATGAATTGTAGCTTCCCCAAAAATTCAATGGGCTGCATTCCTAACCTTCATGCCTTAGAATGTGACTGTATTTGGAGACAGGATGTATACAGGGGAAAGTTAAAATTAGGTCATTACAGTTGGCCCTAATTCAATATGACTGATATTCTTATGAGAAGAGGAAATGTGGAAATAATCATGCACAGAGGGAAAAACGTGTGAATGCATGGGGAGAAGATGGCCATATACCAACAGAAGAGATAGGCCTAGAGAAGAGTCTTCATTATTCTCAAAAGGAACCAACCGTGCTGACACCTTAATCCTGGACTTCAAGTGTCCAGACCTATGAAAAAATAAATGCATGTCCTTTAAGCCACCAAGTCTGTAGTACTTTGTCATGGAAGCCCTAGCAAGCTAATATACCAAAGACTCATGGATTTGGCTATAATATGTTATTATTATTTATTTTAATCCTTAAATTAAATCTCATATTTTAGACTTCATCAGTAGTAACCTCTTAAAGCTGGTTTTGGCGTTTTTTAGACATCCTCATTCATTGAATACTTTCTTAATTTGTTCCACAATAACATTTTATAGGTCCATCTTATACTTTTCTTGACTTGGACCTGGAAGTCCTGGTTCTTTCTAGTGGAGAGTTTGCTCCAAAACCACAATCTTTGCTAATCTATGCACTGGGTAATTGGTATATTGCTACTCCCAGGACCTTTCAGTGGATAAAGCAGCTTGGGAATATATCCATATGTGTACATCATCACTCTCTTTCTCTGCACACACACACACACACACACACATAAACACAATAATATGTAAATATGTATATAGAAATATATACACTTATTTTGATAAGTATTATTTTATTTATGTGAAATACTATACTATAATGTTATTTTTGATCAGCAGCCTCCAAGATAATTCCCAATGATATACCTCATCTTGGTCTTCACTCTGACTCTCTGGGATCATGGACCTTGTGAAAAGCCAACTTCAGTGTCATCAGAAAGCCCTGTGCAGATGCCTACGTGAATGCCCTTGGAAGTGGATTTCCTCATTCTCTAATGGAGACTTCAGATGAGACATTAGCCTAGACCAACAGTTTAATTACAACCTCATGAGAGACTTAGAGCCCAAAGAACCCACCTAAGCCATATTCAGATTCCCGACTTCTAGGAAATGTGAAATAATAAATGCTCATTTTTTTAAACCACAAAGTACTGTGGTGATTTTTTTATACAGCAATAGATAACTAATACAAAAGTCCCCAACTTATAATGGTTCGACTTACATTTTTTTTTGATGTTATGATGGTGCTGAAGTGATACACATTTAGTTGAAACTACTTCACATTTTGAATTTTGTTCTTTTCCCAGGCTAGTCATAGGCCTTAGGATACTCTCTTGTGATGCTGAGCAGGGCAGAAGCTGCAGCTCCCAGTCAACCCCACAATCATAAAGGTAAACAACCAATACACTTACCACCATTCTGGACTCAGACAACCATTCTGGTTTTCACTTTCAGTACAGTATTCAATAAATTACATGAAATATTCAATACTCTATTATAAAATAGGCTTTGTGTTAGATGATTTTGCCCAACTATAAGCTAATGTAAGGTAGGCTAAGCTATCCTGTTCAGTAAGTTAAGAGTATTAAATGCATTTTCAACTTCAGATATTTTCAATTTATGATGGGATTATCTGGATGTAACCCCAACCTCATCATAAGTCAAGGAATATCTGTATATCACTGATGGCAAGTTCAGCAGTCACCTCTTAATTGCAAATATCTAGGGCATTTGTACTTAATTTGTATGTTCTACAATATAATATTTAAATATTTAAACGTTGAATCATAAATGATAGATTGAAGCTAAGCTTTGTCATTTACTTGCAAAGTTACTTTCTTTTTATGTACCACAATTTGTTAATATGTTAAATATGGATAATAATAATAGTGATCATCTCAAGGTTTTTATGGCTATTAAATAAGATAATACGTGTAAGACACATAATACAGTGTCTGGCACATAACAATTGCACAATAAATATTAGTTTTACTTTTCACTGTTATTATTTCTTGTCTCTAAAGATTGTCTTCATCTTTTGCTTCTATAAGAGTACTCCTTGATTTTCTTCCTATTTCTGAGTAGCTACCTATACTCCTTTGAGTTATTCCTCATGAAACTTTCTTTGTCCCTTTTAATTTATCACTCAGAATAAACTAATCCTCTAATGACTCACTCTAGATATTTCACAAGCACTTCAAGATTAACAATCCCATCCCTGCAAATCTATGTGTTTTCCAAAATTCTCTATCCTAGTAAATAACTTGGTTATCTACTTGGAAAATCAAAGCATAAACACGAGTTTTAATTTAGTATACATCAGTTAACCAAATATTTTGATTACTAATTATCTATGTAGTTCTAGAATTTCTTAAAAAAGAAAATGGAAAATGATATGTGTTTTGTTCCCTTGAGAAATGTACTGTCTGATGAGTATGCAGAGAGGTGTGACATCTGTTAGGGTGGTTTCAGGATGTAATAAAGGAAAATGGGTCATGGGGAGCAAGAAAAGAGAATATAAAAGCTAATAGGTGCAAGTGAAAAATGTCCTTGTCTCCCTTTATAATGTATTCAATGGAAAGACGTTGAAAAGTTATGAGTATGGGATTGCAAAGATTTGATACAGCCTCAGCTCTCCTTCAATCACAAATTAAAATTTTGCTGAGTCCCATTAGAAGTATTTTCTTTGTATTTTTGTAATCAGTTTATTTTTCTCCATAACCACTGCTACTTTTTAAATTCAACTTTGTCATTTATTGCTGGACTTACAGCAATCTGCTTGGCTTTCATTTTTAACTTTTCTTATTCTCCTACTTAGAAGCCTTTAGTGACTACTCAGATCCTTTAGGTTAAAATTCTAGTTCTTAGCTTACCTTCCACAAAAGAGAGGCCCTTTATTATTATTCATTTACTTGCCTCTCCAGGTTCATCAACTACTTCATCCACACCAGCAACACAATCGTTGTCCACTGCAAGGAACTTCTTCAGATTTCCTGTAGCGACCATACCTTTAAATTGTTTTGTGGATACATATATTTTGTTAGCTTTGCTTGGAATTTCTCTTTCCTTACTCCATTTTCATCTGCTTTTGTTCTTCAAGATCATCTCCCATAATGTTCCCTTTCTCAGTCACCTCCAGTTTTTCTTAAGTTCTCTTTTTCTACACTTAAGTAACATCCTTCCTGTAATGACAGTAATTGTAATAGTGCCTATCTAGTGAAATCTGGGGTTTCTGAGGCATATTAGAATTATCTGTATTTATCTATAGTTGCATAATTAATTACTCTGAAACATAGAAAATGAAAACAACAAACATTTGTTATCTTATAGATTCTGAGGGTCAGGAATTCAGAAGAAGTTTATCCAAGTGATTCAGGTTCAGGTTCTCTCAGGAGGTCACCATCGACATGTGGGTTTGGGCTGAAGTTATCTGAAGCCAACATTTGAACAAGAAGAGTCTCTTCCAGGATAACCCATTCATTGTCTTCTTTTTTTAAATAAATTTATTTATTTATGGCTGTATTGGGTCTTCGTTGCTGTGCGCGGGCTTTCTCTAGTTGCGGTGAGTGGGGGCTACTCTTCATTGTGGTGCACGGGCTTCTCATTGACGGGGCTTCTCTTGTTGCAGAGCATAGGCTCTAGGAGCGCAGGCTTCAGTAGTTGTGGCTTGCAGGGTCTAGAGCTCAGGCTCAGTAGTTGTGGTGCACGGGCTTAGTTGCTCTGCAGCATGTGGGATCTTCCCGGACCAGGGCTCGAACCCGTGTCCCTTGCATTGGCAGGGAGATTCTTAACTACTGCACCAACAGGGAAGCTGCCATTCAATGTCTTTTGAAAGGAAGACTCAGTTCTGTCTGTAGACAGAAGGCTTCAGTTTCTTACCATGTGGCCCTCTCCATAGTGGTAACTTGAATGCCCTCACTACATGGCTGCTGGCTTCTTCGAGAGCAAATAAGCTAAGAGCGAGACAAAAACTGCAGTGTTTTCTATGACCTAGACTTGGAAGTTTGACTCCATTATTTCTTCAATATTTTATTAGGTACACATGTTACAATATTGTATTTGTCATCTGGTGTGAGATAAGACTACACAAGCACATTAATATAGGGAGGTGAGGCTCATTGTGGGCTATCATGAGGTTATAAATTTGAAAAACTTTAATATTACAAAATATTATATTAATAATATTAACTTAGAACCTCTCCAATTATTCTACTTTAATTGTGGAAGACAGTTTCCCCAAAAATATTTGCCTTCATGGAGATCCCAATTTACAATAAAGGGCAGTAATTTAAACATTAAAATTTTTCTGTGGTATATTATATATATATATATATATATATATATATATATATGTTGTACATATATTTCATTTTTACAACTGTATTTTAACTTATGAGCAATTATATATCCAAAGAAAAACTTAATCTATTATGAAGAACAAATAAGAGGACAACATTTTCTTCCAAGCAGCTATGTAGCCTTGAATCATCTATGGAACTTAATTGTGTTTCAGCTTTGCTACCACTCAGATCAGTAATATAACAAATTGTCCCTTATATCTCATGAAACTATTATGAGTGTAAAGAAAGCTACTGATGATAAACAGCAAAGAAAAGTTAAATGGCTCCCGTCTCCGGCTCTGCCTTGGGCTGGCTGCAGTCTCAGTCTGAGGGCTGCCGAAGTGGTTGGCTCGTTTAAGATGAGGTTTCTGCTACTTCTCCTAGTGGCAGCGTCGGCGGTGGTCCGGAGTGATGCCTCCGCCAACCTGGGTGGCGTGCCTGGCGAGAGATTAAAGACGCAGTACGCCATGGGACCGCTGCTCAAGTTCCAGATTTGTGTTTCCTGAGGTTATAGGTGGGTGTTTGAGGAGTACGTGTGGATTATTAGCCAGCGGTACCCAGACATCCGCACTGAAGGAGAGAATTACCTCCCTCAACCAATATATAAACACATAGCATCTTTAGTGTCAGTCTTCAAGTTAGTATTAGTAGGCTTAATAATTGTTGGCAAGGATCCTTTTGCTTTCTTTGGCATGCAGGCTCCTAGCATCTAGCAGTGGGGCCAAGAAAATAAGGTCTATGTATGTATAATGGTCTTTTTCTTCAGCAACGTGGTTGAGAACCAGTGTATTCAACAGGTGCATTTGAGATAACTTTGAATGATGTACCTGTGTGGTCTAAGCTGGAATCTGGTCACCTTCCATCCATGCAACAGCTTGTTCAAATTCTTGACAATGAAATGAAACTCAGTGTGCATATGGATTCAATCCCACACCATCGATCATAGCCCCACCTATAAGCACTGCAAGTTCTTTTACATTAAGGGATTTTTGCAAGAGCAGCGTGACTGACATTATGAAGGCCTGTACTGAAGACAGCAATCTGTTCGTACAGACCAGATGCTTTCTTGGCAGGCTCTTTGTACCTCTTGGAAAACCTCAGTGTAAGACTCTTTTTCAGTACTGGCATATTTTGGAATTCTGCACATTCATGGAGTGCAATGATACTGTACACTTTTTCTTTCTTCCCCAAGTCCTCTTGGTTAATAGTTTTTTTTTTTTTTTTTTTTTTTTTTTTAATGCAGACATTACTACTTGTACTTTTTTTCTCGGTCATATTTGAAAAAGTAGAAAATTGAGTTGCAATTTGATCTTTTTTTCAAAGATGTCTGTTAAGTCTGTTGTGATTTTATATGAATTTTCCTTCTTTATAGTTTAAAATTGATCCTTTTCGGGACTACAGCTGAAGTTCCCAAATATTTTATAAAAGTTTATCAGACATCTCTAATTTCGTCATGTCCAATTTACATAGTTTTCAAAATATTACAGATTGTGAACAGCACATTATATAAGATTATGCGGGGAAATCCTATATCCAGAGTACTCTACCAATTTGTGTATGTGTGTGTGTGCATGTGTCATTACCAGAGAACTACTAAAAGACCAACCACTTTTTAAATCCTGTTAATGTAGTTCAAGTATCCTGCCTTAACCAATTTAAGGAGTTGATTAACTGGGCCTTTATACTTAACTCAATAAAAATCTAAGCAGATGTCAGTTAAAAAAAAAGAGAGAGAGAGAAGTTAAATGACTATGAAAAGGTAAGGTGGCTTCATTAAGTGATTTGCAAACATGTCTCATAAATGGTATTTGAATATTTGTAATTACCTAGCATGCATTATATACAAATAATAACCAATCTAGTCATTGTACAATGCTAATTTCAGGTGACTTTTCCCAAGGCGCCTTTTTTTGGTTACCAAATTAGCTCATCAAGGAGGTAGATTTACAATGTCACATGTAAAAACACTATTGACCATCAGGTACCATTTATCTTTATTCAAGCTCAGTGTAGAAGTGCAAATAAAATGGGAAGAAGACTGAGAAGGTATATAAAAATTCTCATCTGTGTCTACAAACCACAGTACTTTTATTTTTTTAATTAATTAATTAATTAATTTTTACCACAGTACTTTTAAAAAGCCTTACAATATTAGTGGTATTAATCTATTTTAGAATCTAAAAGGTAAACAATGAAGGCCATAAAGGGAATTCCTGGCTCTCAATAAAGCAAATTTTCCATGTATTCAAAGTTCAACTTGTGGACATTCTTCCAAGAAAAAATAAAGTTACTCATGGATTAGGTTTCAAGGCATCTACAATGGGCACACAACTTGGAGCACAGGCAGGTAGCTTTCAGGGGAACTCAAAGCAATTGCATCAGCTATGTGCAGCACCTTACAGATCACTGTGGAGCTAGAGTGGATTTGATTTTCCCTCTGAAGTCATGCACTCATCTAGAAGGAAGGTTTGGCTCAAACTTTCACTTCATAAAGTACTTTTTAATTTATTCCCAAAAGTATACAATGACCTATTACTAAACATCATTTATAATGATTTATCACTGGTAACTTAATTTGTTCCTCCTTCAATTTTATTTAGAGAGAAAAGTAAGAAACCACTTGACTTACACAAAGATTTGTTAACCTTGAGTCATTTTTGTTTTAAATCCTTGAAATTCTTTGAGACTTTTTTTTTAATATGGAATTTGTACATTCTAGTTTGCAACTTCAAGGAAAAAGTTAATTGTGGCACTTTCATCTTCTCATATTTCAAGGGGTTATTCAAAATAAACTAAAAGTTTCTGAATTTTTAAAAAATTGCATAGCATAATCAGGGCTGATATGGCTGATATAGAAACTGCAACCCAGACGCAGAGTACTGTCAATACAAACATTTTTATGTCATTGGCTTAGTGTCCCTGCTGTGGGTGACAAGGAAAATGATATTAAATCTTGAAGGAAAGTGATCCAGTTTAGGCAATGGTGAAATTATTATTAACGAGTCTTCCATCATAATTTGGGAGGTAAATAATGTTGATTTAAGAGCAGAGGTTGGAAAACAGAATGTTAGTAATGGGTGCTAAACATCATTGGGTGGATTTTACCAGATCTTAAAAGAAAGAGATTATTTCAAAAAGAACTGAACATTTCCAGGTGGAAAAGGAAAAAAAGAAGTGAAAAATTTAGGAACTTGAAGATTTGGAAAATACAAGTGTATCCAATGTCAAACAGTAAAATATTAAAATTGAAACATTTATAAAAGACAGCTTAGATGCAGGGGGTCCAAACAGTGCTTGCCCTTTTACTCATTATTAAAAGATTGTGAATAGCTAAGATGGCGTTAGTAAATCTTTTCATTTAGACAAAAGAGAGAAAAGCTATGCCTCTTCCATGAAAGCTTAATAAAACAAAGTAATTGCAATTATTTTGAGTGTATGAGAGAAAGAGAGTTCAGGTGAGGGTGGAGAAGAGAATGCAAGAAAATGATGGCAAAGTTAAGAAGTATGTTCATTAAAGGATAACATGTAGACACATTATGGTGACTGGCATCAAGTAGATAGAAGCCAACTACATGTTTTAGAGTCATTCTTTCAAAGAAGCACTAGCCTAAACTAAAAGTTTGTGACTTTGGGGGAGTGGGACAAAACAATTATCAGGTCCTCAGTCTTCTATAGGCAGAAGGAAGTTCAGTTCTCAAGGAGGCTATGGTCCACAATACTCAATTAAGTTATGGAAATGGAGGATGATAAGAAAGGAAAAAGCTTCTAGAACAATGAACTGAGAACCATCCCTCTCAGGGAGCAGAACTGAGCCCAGTCATAAATCATTCCTCTTACCCAGAGTGGGTGGCCCTTACCAATGTATGCTAAGGATGCCAGATTTTTTTTTCTTTTTACCGTAGGTCTTGGTGGTTATCTGATTTAAATACAGCAGTGTGTACATGCCAATCCCAAACTCCCAATCTATCCTCACCTCCACCACACCTTTCCCTGCAGGTAACCAAAAGTTCAGTTTCTAAATCTGTGAGTCTGTTTCTGTTTTGTAAATAAGTTTATTTGTATCTTTTTTTTGATTCCACGATATCATATGATATTTGTCTTTCTCTGTCTGACTTACTTCACTTAGTAGGATAATGTCCAGGTCCATCCATGTTGCCACAAATGGCATTATTTCATCCTTTTTAACGGCTGAGTAGTTGACATTACTATTATGTGTCTCCCGTTCTTCTCCTTTCTGTGTGTGTGTTTACTGTTATTATTCTGACCCTATCTAGCCACTGTAAATTGACTGTGTGAAACAGATAACTTGTCTTTTTGTCCATAATTCTCAAGAGGACCCACAAAAGGAACTATCCAGAGATTAACATCCATCATCTTTTATAAAATGTTATTAACACCCTGAATATTGAGCTTAATGCTATGGTTAGCTGGGACTTTTGGATTGTCTTTCTTGGACAGGGTTGGGAGGGATTTCTATTTGTAAATGAGAGTGAATTGAATATTTGATAAACAGAAAAAGGAACTGTGGTAGTTATTAATATTATTCACAGATACCCTACCTTCTTCTAGCCACACAGCAGGACTGGAATTCCAACTACTTAAGAATAAATTTTTACTGAGATGAATCAGTTTCCATCAATATGTACCTGGTTTCAGGATAATTTTTTAATGCTTATATGTAATGATGTCTTTGCTAATAAAATCTTCTTCCCTGAGTCATATTTTCCTCTTTTTTAAATGGGGAAATATTCAGTGTTCATCTGTAGCTCTAATTTCATACTAGCTGCTCTCTTAGTGACCTTTTCTAATTTTATGGCTTCAGCTATCAACTGTACTTTGGATGAATATTAAATTTCAGTCTAGATTTCTCTACTGAATTTTAAATTCAAATACACAATACCTAATAGACATTTCAAACCCATTATTGCTCCAAATTGAATTGATTATTTTTATCATTGCAAATATGGCTGTCTTTCTAAATTTACCCTTTAACTGATAGTCATTGAAGGCCAAAACCACAGAATTATGTTAGATTTTTTTTTCTATGTCTAATTGCTCACGAAGTCATGCTAATACTATTGACTAAGTATTTCTAGATTGCTTTCACTAGATTGCCCCCACTGTTACTTACCTCACTATCTTATGGCTTTGCCATCCACTGTAATCCCTGATCTAAAGAAGTCAGATTATTTGAGATAGAAAAGGAACTTCAGTGATTATGATAAAAGATAAATTCTGTAATAGACATTTGCAGGAAGTAATATTGAAGAAAAACATCTAAATCAATCTCCCTTCTTCAGGAAACACTTCTAAGAGTATTATGCTGCTTTCATTCATTTCACAGATATTTATGATGTGAATTCTCTATGACAGGTCATGCTTTTCCTTTGTATCAGGTAACTCACTGTACCAACTATGGACAATATAAGACAGCATTTCTTATGAATTCACTGAAGAAAAATGTGGGAAATAATATTGTAGGGTACAGTGTTGGAAAAAACATCATTCTCTAGAAGTGTAATAAGACTGAATTGCAAAGTTCTTATTGGAAACTGTGAAACATGAATTTGGAAATGTCAGTGTTAGACTAGATTAAGACGTTGCATACTGTGTGATATTGTCAGAAGTTTATCCTTATAACAGGAACCCTAAGAAAAATAACCACCTTCTGGACTGCATGACTTGGTAACTGGATCTTCCCTGTGTTTCAGCCCTCAGGGACAAATAAATCTTTTTAGTTTATTTTTAGGCAGGAGTAGGTTTAACTTTATATAAAGTTTTAATACATTTAGTCAAAATGAAAATTTAAAAGTGAGATTAACTTAAAAAATTCAACTGGAATAAAAGTGAGATTCATACTTTACACAGATCAAAATGTGTCTTATTCAGAAGTGTTCAGAATATAGAAATAAGTAAAAAATTGTAATGATGGGAATCAAGGAATGAAACAGTGAAACTTAACAACATTTATCTGTTGGATTTTTAATAAATAAAATAACCTTTTTATAAATGTTCATATTTTTGTACATTTTCCCAGAAGCACATGTATTCTTTTATAATTAAGAATAATGAAGATACTAATAAATGTGTTAGTGACCCTCTCATGGACTTTCTGGAAAATAAGTGTTAAATGAAAAATGTCATTTCTTATTATATTTGACATATATTAAGAAACAAATAGTCATATTATAAGAACATGTATGTACTCACGGCCTCCAACCTTCTCTGAATTATGAGCTACTAACTGAAATAATTTATGCCACTGGTTGTTCAAAAGTGCAGATGTCGTAGACTATTTGTCATCTTTCACTTTTTTTTTGTTAAATATGGAGACTTCTAATAAACAATGGGTCTAGAAACTTGGAAATAAACAAACAAACCACAGAAATCTTAATACTGAATCCACATGATCGTAAAAAACATTGAGAATCCAACAACACAGTTCTGGTCAAGTTTCTCTTTGTTAGTAAAATAAATGAAATGTCTATAATTATTTGTTAAATCTAGTGAGTTTATACAGGCACTCTAGATACATGGCCAACGTTGTTTGCTAATTATTTTCTTTGAACAGACACTAATAAAAAATTATAAAGGTTTCAATATGTAGACATTTTAAGTCATTCAAATTGGTTGTTTGCTATAATGAAACAAAGCTACTTGGCTGATTATGTGATATGTAGAATTTAACTGTATCCCACACAAGTCCTGCAGATGGATGCTTATGGCAACTTTATTCATAATTGCCAAAGCTTGGAAACAACCAAGATGTCCTTCAATAGGTGCATGGACAAATAAATTCTGAGACATCCAGACAATTTAATATTATCTAGAACTAAAGAGCAATGAGCTATCAAGTCATAAAAAGGAAGGAAACTTGGAAGAAAATTAAATGCATAATACCAAGTGAAAGAAGGCAATCTGCAAAGGCTACATACTGAATGATTCCAACTATATGACATTCTCAAAAAAGCAAAACTATGGAGACAGTAAAAAGATCAGTGGCTGCCAGGGTTTGGGGAGGGGAAGGATAAATAGATGCACAGATGATTTTTAGGGTGAAGTACTCCATATGACACCACAGTTATAGATACATGTCATTATACATTTGTCAAAACCTATAGGATGTGCATCAGTGAACTGTAATTTTAACCACAGACTTTGGGTGATTAGGATGTGTTAATGTAACCATCAACCAACAATGTCCAATTGTAACAAATGTACCAAGTTGTGTGTGGGGGGGTCGCAGCATGTTGGTTGTGGGGAGGCTAAACATGTAGGGGAACAGGGAGTATATGGGGAATCTTTGTACATTCCCCTCAGTTTTGCTGTGAAACTAATACCCTTTTAATTTTTTTTTAATTAAAAGAACTATTTAACTGTTTTGAGTGCAAGTATTTTTTCTGAAATACTTTTAATACATTTTCATGTTAATACAAGCATACATCAGATATATTGTGGGTTCAGTTCCAGACCACCCAAATAAAGTGAGTATCACAATAAAGCGATTCATACAGATGCTTTGTTTTCCAGTGTATATGAAAGTTATGTTTACACTACACTGTCATCTATTGTGTGCAATAGTATTATATCTAAAAAAGCAGTGTAGCTACCTTAATTAAAAATACATTATTGATTTAAAAATGCTAACCATTATCTGATCATTCGATAAGTCATAACCGCTTTGCAATAGTAACATCAAAGATCACAGAGCACAGATCACTGTAACAAATATAATAATAATGAAAATGTTTGAAATATTGTGAGAATTACCAAAATGTGACACGGAGACACAAAGTAAGCAAATGTTATTGGAAAAATGACATCGACAGACTTGCTTATCACAGGGTTGACACAAAATTTCAATTTGTAAAAAACAAAATATCTGCATAGTGCAATAAAGCAAAGTGCAAGAAAATGAGGTATGCCTGTAGTAAAAACAAAATGTTCAATAACATCTTGTCTTTCAATATTTAAAAAATATTATTTCTTTCTTATTTTATTTTAAGGATGAATAAAATTTGGGTCACTTCTTATTAAAGATGATTTGATATCCCAAACCTGAAAAAAAAAAGACAAAAGAAAAAGAAAACTTGAAGTATATTTTAAACATACATGTCATACTTTAATGAGTATGAGACAATGGTAAGCTTTAAGCCATACATCTCCTTGGAAGTATGGCATAGGTCCTAAGCATCTAAGAGAACAAAGCAAGTTTCAGCAGAGTTACAGATTTCAAATTCATCATTATGTTTAAGAATTATAGTTTTGACACTAGGCTAAGGAAACTAGGTAGAGTAAGTCTCCAAGGAACAGCCTTTATTCAGCATGTGACAAGCAGGGAGAAAATACTTATATGTGTATCATTGTATTTGTACACTTCATGTTGTACAGATCTAATTCTACCCAACAGGCCCCAGGATGAAAATACAAGCAAACAACTCCCCTGCCAGCCCCTCCCCGACACAGACACATAAAACAAAAATAAGAGGAAAAAGAGCCAAAGGATAACAGATCATGAAATCCTTCATACTATGATTTTTCTTGATATTCTTTGCTTTCACTTACACCCTGGTATATTTTCAATTTTCCAGATAATAAAATAAGGCTTTTAAACTCTTCTTTTGTAAACTATAAATGTTCTGTTTATATTGTTTGCTTTTGACTCTGTCTTAAGAGAGATGGAGAGATGAAAATATGAGTTTTTCATCTTTGACTCTTTCCTCTTTCTGAAGAAAATATACACCGAAAAAAGTAAGGTAAAAATTCTCCTTATCCTAGCGTTAAATAATGATTTCTCATTAACTTATTGCAAATATACTATGTTTAATTTTATTTTATATATGTAGTAACCAATTTATACATTTATATTTTATATGTGATATGTATTTTCAAAGATTATGAGGGCTAGTGAGAACTAATCATATGAGAGACCCTCAAGATGGCAGAGGACTAAGATGTGGACATCACCTTCCTCCACACAAATACATCAGAAATACATCTACATGTGGAACAACTCCTACAGAACACCTACTGAACACTGACAGAAGACCTCAGACTTCCCAAAAGGCAAGAAATTCCCCACGTACTTGGGTAGGGTAAAAGAAAACAGAAAAAATAGAGACAAAAGAATAGGGAAGGGACTTGCACCTCTGGGAGGGAGCCATGAAGGAGGAAGGGTTTCCACACACTAGGACAGCCCTTCACTGGCAGAGGTGTGGGGTGGTGGAGGGGAAGCTTCAGAGCCATGGAGGACAGCACAAAAGGAGGAGTGCAGGGGGCAAAGCAGAGAGACTCCTGCACAGAGGATCAGTGCCGACCAGCACTCACCAGCCTGAGAGGCTTCTCTGCTCACACTCCAGGCTGGGTGGGGTGTTGGGAGCTGTAGATCTGGCTTCCTAGGACAGATCCCAGGGAGGGGACTGGGGTTGACTGCATGAACACAGCCTGAAGAAGGCTAGTGCACCAGAGCTAGCCAGAAGGGAGTCCGGGAAAATGTCTGGAACTGCCTAAGAGGCAATAGACCATTGTTTTGGGGTGCATGAGGAGAGGAGATTCAGAACACCGCCTAAACGAACCCCAGAGATGGGTGTGACCCGCAGCTATTAGAGAAGACACCAGAGATGAGCATGAAATGCTAAGGCTGCTGCTGCAGCCACCAAGAGGCCTGTGTGCAAGCACAGGTCACTATACAAACCTCCCCTCCCAGGAGCCTGTGCAGCCCACCACTGCCAGGGTGCAGTAATCCAGGGACAACTTCCCCCGGAGAACAAACAACACGCCTCAGTCTGTTAAAACTTCAAGCTGCCTTCTGCCACCGCAGGCTCGCCCAGCATTCCAGACCCCTCCCTTCTCCTGGCCTGAGTGAGCCAGAGTTCCCAATCAGCTGCTACTTTAACCCCATCCTGTCTGAGTGAAGAACAGACTCCCGCAGGCGACATACTCGCAGAGGCAGAGACAAATCCAAAGCTGAACCCCAGGAGCTGTGTGAGCAAAGAAAAGAAAGGGAAATGTCTCCCAGCAGCCTCAGGAGGAATGGATTAAATCTCGACAACCAACTTGAGGTCCCCAGTAACTCTGGAATACCTGAATAGACAAAGAATCATCCCAATATTGAGCGGTGGATTTTGGGAGCAATTGTACACTTGGGGTTTGCTTTCTACATCTAATTTGTTTCTGGTCTTATGTTTACCTTAGTTTAGTATATACAGTTTATTATCATTGGTAGACTTGTTTATTAATTTGGTTTCTCTCTTCCTTTTATATATATATATTTTTTTTTTTTCCTTTTTCTCTTTTTGTGAGTGTGTATGTGGATGCTTCTTTGTGTGATTTGTCTGTATAGCTTTGCTTTAACC